>NC_059210.1:8142731-8332731 GCF_020615455.1 Coregonus clupeaformis
GACTAGAGTAGAGTAGAGACTAGAGTAGAGTAGAGTAGAGTAGAGTAGAGACTAGAGTAGAGTAGAGAGTAGAAGAGAGTAGAGTAGAGTAGAGACTAGAGTAGAGTAGAGAGTAGAGTAGAGTAGAGTAGAGACTAGTGTAGAGTAGAGTAGAGTAGAGTAGAGACTAGAGTAGAGTAGAGAGTAGAGTAGAGCAGAGACTAGAGTAGAGTAGAGTAGAGTAGAGACTAGAGTAGAGTAGAGTAGAGTAGAGTAGAGTAGAGACTAGTGTAGAGTAGAGAGTAGAGTAGAGTAGAGTAGAGACTAGAGTAGAGTAGAGACTAGAGTAGAGCAGAGACTAGAGTAGAGTAGAGTAGAGTAGAGACTAGAGTAGAGTAGAGACTAGAGTAGAGTAGAGTAGAGTAGAGACTAGAGTAGAGTAGAGACTAGAGTAGAGTAGAGTAGAGTAGAGACTAGAGTAGAGTAGAGACTAGAGTAGAGTAGAGACTAGAGTAGAGTAGAGTAGAGTAGAGACTAGAGTAGAGTAGAGTAGAGCAGAGACTAGAGTAGAGTAGAGAGTAGAGTAGAGCAGAGACTAGAGTAGAGTAGAGTAGAGTAGAGTAGAGACTAGAGACTAGAGCTAGAGTAGAGTAGAGGGAAGTAGAGACTTAGTAGAGTAGAGTAGAGAGTAGAGTAGAGAGTAGCGACTAGAGTAGAGAGTAGAGTAGAGTAGAGCTAGAGACTAGAGCTAGAGTGAGAGCAGGATAGAGTAGAGTAGAGACTAGAGTAGAGTAGAGTAGAGTAGAGACTATAGTAGAGTAGCGACTAGAGTAGAGTAGAGACTAGAGTAGAGTAGAGTAGAGTAGGTAGAGTAGAGTAGAGTAGAGTAGAGTAGAGTAGAGTAGAGTAGAGCAGAGACTAGAGTAGATTAGAGACTAGAGTAGAGACTAGAGTAGAGTAGAGACTAGAGTAGAGTAGAGACTAGAGTAGAGTAGAGTAGAGTAGAGACTAGAGTAGAGTAGAGAGTAGAGTAGAGAGTTGAGTAGAGTAGAGAGTAGATTGAGTAAATAAGCGACTAGAGTAGAGAGTAGAGTAGAGTACAGTAGAGACTAGAGACTAGAGACTAGAGTAGAGTAGAGCAGAGTAAAGTAGAGACTATAGTAGAGTAGAGTAGAGACTAGAGTAGAGAGTAGAGTAGAGTAGAGACTAGAGACTAGAGACTAGAGTAGAGTAGCGACTAGAGTAGAGTAGAGTAGAGTAGAGATTAGAGTAGAGTAGAGTAGAGTAGAGTAGAGACTAGAGTAGAGTAGAGTAGAGTAGAGATTAGAGTAGAGTAGAGTAGAGACTAGAGTAGACTAGAGTAGAGTAGACTAGAGTAGAGTAGAGACTAGAGTAGAGTAGAGACTAGAGTAGAGTAGAGTAGAGTAGAGTAGAGACTAGAGTAGAGTAGAGAGAGTAGAGTAGAGTAGAGACTAGAGTAGAGTAGAGTAGAGTAGAGTAGAGTAGAGACTAGAGTAGAGTAGAGACTAGAGTAGAGCAGAGACTAGAGTAGAGTAGAGAGTAGAGTAGAGACTAGAGTGAGAGTAGAGACTAGAGTAGAGTAGAGACTAGAGTAGAGCAGAGACTAGAGTAGAGTAGAGACTAGAGTAGAGTAGAGTAGAGCCTAGAGTAGAGAGAGACTAGAGTAGAGGTAGAGACTAGGTAGAGTAGAGTAGAGACTAGGGGAGAGTAGAGACTAGAGTAGAGTAGAGTTGAGTGAGTAGAGTAGAGGAGGTAGAGTAGAGGTAGAGTAGAGACTAGAGTAGAGTAGAGACTAGAGTAGAGTAGAGATTGAGTAGAGTAGGAGTAGAGTAGAGTAGAGTAGAGTAGAGTAGAGTAGAGTAGAGTAGAGACTGAGTAGAGTAGGAGACTAGAGTAGAGTAGAGTAGAGGTAGAGTAGAGACTAGAGTAGAGTAGAGAGTTGAGTAGAGTAGAGTGGAGAGAGTAGAGTAGAGTAGAGTAGAGTAGAGTAGAGTAGAGTAGAGACTAGAGTGAGTAGAGACTAGAGTAGAGTAGAGTAGAGTAGAGTAGAGATAGAGTAGAGTAGGTAGAGTAGAGTAGAGTAGAGACTGGAGTAGAGTAGAGTAGAGTAGAGAGTTGAGTAGAGTGAGAGTAGGAGTAAATAGCGCTAGAGTAGAGAGTAGAGTAGAGTAGAGTAGAGACTAGAGACTAGAGTAGAGTAGAGCAGAGTAAAGTAGAGACTATAGTAGAGTAGAGTAGAGACTAGAGTAGAGAGTAGAGACTAGAGTAGAGACTAGAGTAGAGTAAAGTAGAGAGTAGAGTAGAGACTAGAGTAGAGACTAGAGTAGAGACTAGAGTAGAGTAGAGTAGAGAGTAGAGACTAGTAGACGCTTTTGTACAGCGACTAGTCATATGTGCATACGAGTGGTCTGGGATCGAAGCGTTACAAGCGCCATGCTCTACCAATTGAGCTACAGAGGACCACGTAGAGTAGAGTAGAGTAGAGACTAGACTAGACTAGAGTAGAGTAGAGCGTAGAGTAGTGTAGAGTAGAGACTGGAGTAGAGTAGTGTAGAGTAGAGGAGAGAGTAGAGTAGAGTAGAGTAGAGTAGAGTAGAGTAGAGACTAGAGTAGATTAGAGTAGAGACTAGAGTAGAGAGTAGAGTAGAGGAGAGACTGGAGTAGAGTAGAGTAGAGTAGAGTAGAGAGTAGAGTAGAGTAGAGTAGAGTAGAGTAGAGTAGAGACTAGAGTAGAGTAGAGTAGAGACTAGAGTAGAGAGTAGAGTAGAGGAGAGACTGGAGTAGAGTAGAGAGCACAGTAGAGTAGAGTAGAGTAGAGACTACAGTAAAAAGCTAGAGTAAAAAGCATTAGTGTTATTAGCCTTAGCCTATTTAGCCAGCTTGAACCAGCTAATCTGCCACGTTGGATATCAGAAATTGGCTTCGCCAAAGTACCCAAACAAAAGAGAAGGAGAAGGAGAGCGATGAGCAGCAGCATCAAACCACTGTGGCTCCCACCAACCCCAGCAGCGATGATGCTGCCAAGCTCCAGCGAGCTCCGTGTGCAGAGCATACCCACCCTTCCACAACCGCCGCCAGGATAATGGCTCCACAGCCACCTCCACCTTCAACTGTTCCTGATGATCTTGGAACAGAGGAACCGCAGGTTTTCTGTCCAAAAAATGTTTATTTAATAGCAACTGGTTCATAGGAAGAGAGTGGCTGGAATACTCGGTTACTGCAGATGCTGTTGTGGTTTTCTTGGTAGCCTATTGGTTTTTGCTGCTGTAAATGGAACTGTACGTATTGGAAACGTGTTTATGGTAGGCTGGCGTTGCTTAATTGATTGTGTGGGTCGAATTTGATTCAGAGAAGTGTATTGTGCCATATCACAACGTGTTGCTGAACTCATGAGCGAGCGCCATGATTTTTTACATGTTTGAAGCGGGCCTGTATGGGCCTTTTTATTTGGCAAGACAGCTGTGCATCTCACTGCAGTAGGCTATGTTTTGGTTATTTGGATCTCCATTTTGCCTTTTGTTTACTTAATTTGTTTACTGTTAATGTAACTAGCCTGCGTATATACTGTGTCATACCTTTATCGATCTGATATGTTGTTTACTAGGCCTACTACTTGTTACCGCTGTTTTGTTATGTTCACATTCGTTTGCATTCACAGTTGTGTCGGTATTCTAAGCCAAACTGCTATTCAGCATTTTTGCTT
The DNA here is from genome assembly GCF_020615455.1 of Coregonus clupeaformis. Classification (NCBI taxonomy): domain Eukaryota; kingdom Metazoa; phylum Chordata; class Actinopteri; order Salmoniformes; family Salmonidae; genus Coregonus; species Coregonus clupeaformis. The sequence continues at coordinate 8,146,435 of NC_059210.1, forward strand.
GCATGCGTGAATAAATAGGCTACTGCTTTCAGCATTTAGTTTGCGTTATTTTCGTAAGACAGCTGTGTGTACGGCTGCATTCACATTGGCTGTTTGTAATAGGTGAATTGCCCCATCTATCTTGTGGCCTGTATTTATTACCAAAACGGCCTGGCTTTAGGGCACTGTCCATTGTGCTGATACAGCGCAGCGGAGATATGCTACAGATTACAAAAGCTCTCAATGATCTTGGAGTCTCTGCATTTTAACTTTATGTTTACTGTGGTATAGCGTGATTATATTTAAGTACGTTCTTCGTACCCGGAATGTATGAGAGTGTGAAATCAAACCGGGTGAAGAAGAGGGCCCACCTGGCCTGGCGAGGATTCAGCTTCATCCCCTTCCCGAATACGCACCAGGTTGTAGGCACTCCTGAGGTCTAATTTGGTGAAAAAACAGGCCCCATGCATTGATTCAATCACTGAAGGAATGAGGGGAAGAGGATAGCTAAATCGTACCGTCACATTAATCAATGCACGGGCGTAAACCGGCACCTTCTTCTGAGGTGGTAATTTAGTCGCTTGCGTCTTGGAAAACGCGAGTGCCAGATCATGGTATTCGGGGGGAATGCGCACGGTGCGGGTACCGTCGGACTTTCCACCGTGGTCGTACCAACGGAAACACCTAGACACCTACCCGGGCACTCATGCGACCACCCTGTAAGAACCCTCTGCGGCCATGAGAAATTGGGGTTGTGAAGGGCTAACCACGGGATACCCAAGACTACAGGGTAAGCAGGAGACTCAATAATCATAAAGTTTATCTGCTCAACATGCGTCTCCTGCGTAATCATGGTGACTGGTACCGTAACTTCCTTAACCAACCCGGACCCTAATAGTCAACTATCAAGTGCTCTGCTGGGGAGTGGAATGGTTAGGGGAACCAATGAAATGCCTTGACGGTGTGCAAATGCCCTGTCCATAAAATTCCCAGCTGCGCCTGAATCGACTAGCGCCTTACACTGGGAACCTACCAAGTGATCGGGAAAGGAGATAGATAAATTACAGTGCGCCGCAAAGGGCTCTGAACACGTTTGGGTGTTCGTTACCTGGGGTGATGCGTGAGTACCCTGCCTACCGCCTCCAGACCCAAAAGAACGTTGACTGTGATGTGAGGTGGATTGTCCCTTCGTGCCTCCAGAGTGGCACTGTCGCTGTCCTCCTGCGCTGTCTCGACCGGCGGCTCCACCCAGCTCCATCTGCTCGGGGTCTGAGTCGTCCGGAGTGGGAACGGGCAGAGCCCTACCAGGGCGTCCTCTGGCTGCTAGCAGATTGTCCAGCCGGATGGCCATGTCCACCAGTTTGGAGAACAATAGCATGGCATCCCGGCAGGCTAGCTGCTGTCGGACGTCCTCCCTTAGGTGGCACTGGAAATGGTCGATCAGGGCCCGCTCGTTCCACCCGGACTCCGCTGCCAGCGTCCGGAACTCCAGTGCGTAGTCCTGAGCGGTCCTCGTCCCCTGGCTAAGATAAACCAGTTGTTCGCCCGCCTCTCGACCCTCAGGCGGGTGATCAAAAATGCCCGAATGAGGCGAGCAAACTCCCCGTAGTTCTCCGGTACCTCCCTCGTTCCACACCGCGTTGGCCCACTCCAGGGCTCTCCCACAAAGGCAGGAAACGAGGACGGATACCTTCTCCCGCTCCCAAGGCTCCGGCCTGATGCTGGAGAAATACAACTCCAGTTGGAGTAGGAATCCCTTAGATCGCGCTGCCGTCCCATCAAACGCCGGTGGCCGGGATATCTGGATCACTCCAGGGAATGGGGTGTAGGTGGCTGGATCCGGTTGACCAGCTGGTCTCGATAGATCGGATCCTCTCCTCTCCTCTCCAGGCATTCTACCACCTGAAGAACCCGATCCATCGCTTCCCCCAAGCTGGCCAACATCGAGGAATGCTCCTGGACCCTTGCCACAACTCCAGGCATGCGGTCTTCTCCTGCTGACTCCATATCAGATCAGGTGAGTGATTCTGTGACGAGGTGTGATTGAAGGAGTCAGACGCAGGAGGTAAAATACCGAAGTCCAGAGTTTAATCCGTTTACAGAAATCAAATGCCCCAAGCGTCCAATGAAACTATACAAGGGAAAACATCCACCTTGGCAATAACACAGTGAAATGTAGCTCAACCGAGCTACACGCTCTCACAACAAACAATCACTCACAAAGACAAGGGGAACAGAGGGAACACTTATACACATACTAATTAAGGGAATGAGCACCAGGTTTGTGTGATTGACAAGACATGACACGTGGAGTGATGAGAATGTGATCGGCAGTAGCTAGTACTCCGGTGACAACGAACGCCGAAGCCTGCCCAAACCAGGAGGGGGGGGGGGCAGCCTCGGCGGAAGTCGTGACAATGTGGAAGACTCCCCAAACATATGGAAGAAGGTATTCTGGTCAGATGAGACTTAAAATGAGCTTTTTGGCCATCAAGGAAAACACTTTATCTGGCGCAAACCCAACACCTCCCATCACCCCGAGAACACCATCCCCACAGTGAAGCATGGTGGTGGCAGCATCATGCTCTGGGGATGTTTTTGATCAGCATGGACTGGGAAACTGGTCAGAATTGAAGGAATGATGGATTGCGCTAAATACAGGGAAATTCTTGAGGGAAACCTGTTTCAGTCTTCCAGAGATTTGTGACTGGGACGGAGGTTCACCTTCCAGCAGGACAATGATCCTAAGCATACTGCTAAAGCAACACTTGTATGAAAATGTATGCACTCACTAACTGTAAGTCGTTCTGGATAAGAGTGTCTGCTAAATATGTAAAATGTTAATGTAAAATGTTTAAGCGGAAACATTTAAATGTCTTGGAATGGCCTAGTCAAAGCCCAGACCTCAATCCAATTGAGAATCTGTGGTATGACTTAAAGATTGCTGTACACCAGTGGAACCCATCCAACTTGAAGTAACTGGAGCAGTTTTGCCTTGAAGAATGAGCAAAACTCCCAGTGGATAGATGTGCCAAGCTTATAGAGACATACCCCAAGAGACATGCAGCTGTAATTGCTGCAAAAGGTGGCTCTACAAAGTATTGACTTTGGGGGGGTGAATAGTTATGCACGCTCAAGCTTTCAGTTTTTTTTGTCTTATTTGTTGTTTGTTTCACAGTTTTTTTTTATTTTGCATCTTCAAAGTGGTAGGCATGTTGTTTACATCAAATGATACAACCCCCCCCAAAAAATACATTTTAATTCCAGGTTGTAAGGCAACAAAATATGAAGGGGGGTGAATACTTTTGCAAGCCACTGTAATTAGGCATAATGATTATATTATGGCTCTGGATTGCAGGAAAAAGCTGTCTCAGGTGTTTGAAAAATAAAACACTTCTTTCATTTGAAATCTTTATCTGATGCAGCTAGATTTTATGGGAAATGTGATATATTGTTTAATGTGTTCAGTGAATGAGGGTTGAACTGTAGTGTCGAGTCAATGTTGCTAATTATGCTGTTAAACAAAGGGGTCCGCTTATACTGAACTTTGATCATAAGTTTTATTCATATCACAAGATTTCAGCATAAGTTTACAGATGTCACGATCACCCGGAGAACAGAGTCCCAAAATAATACGTCTGCTCTAATCTTCTTTGTTGCTAGCCCATACTTATAATCTTTCCCAAAATATGGGTGGCTCCCTCTACTGTCCAATCCCCTGTCTACAACACACAGACTCCCTCTGTTCTATGGGGTGTCACTCTAAAACAACTCCCTCTGAAACTGAATAAACATTCTCTCAGGTTCCACTTGAAAACATTAGCAAAGTCATAATCTCCATACACTACATATTTCCCCCCTTCGAGACTAACTAAAAGTCTCGAAAACAAAAAGAATAGGATTATGACAAGTAACAATTTATCTTATTGAGTATCTTTAACAATAAACCAAAAACACTTTTCTCTGGAGTGTAAATACCTTTCTATGAAATATGAACAAATCTATATGAAGTGTGAATACATTACTATGAAATATGAACAAATCTTTATGAAGTGTGAGAGCGAAAAAACCTGTCTGGCAGCCTTCTTTCAAATATCCATCCATCAATCAAGACAGTAAAATTCTCTCACGGCCCCTCTGCCCCAGGCAACCACCTAGGTACTCCAGATCAATTCATAAATCTTTATCAATGCATTTGAAACTATGATGCCATTAAATACACATGAAAGCCCCAGCAAACAAAATACTATCCAAAATGTCCACTCTCAGGCTGGTCGAACCCATCGGACCCTACTGTGGATTATCTCTATCCCTGCCTAGACTCCATGTCCCTATGCTTCCACGAAATAAACAAAAACATCTAAGATCCCCACATGTATCCAATAACATCAAATATCATTCTACAAAAATTAATACAGAAAGAATATGACACAAATTATGTATTACACATGCAAATATGTCTATATTTCATTGCAGACACTGGAATGTAGTCCACTACACTTCATCTCCTCAGCAGTGTCGACTTCCAATGCATCTTCGATGATGGAATTGGAACATTTCCACACCTTCCTTGTTCCATCTCCTCCTTTCCCTTCATATTCTCCTTTCATATTGTCCTTTCATATTGTCCTTGTTTGAGTATTTCAATATCTACATATTCCCCCAAATGCTTCTGGAAGAAAAGAAAAGACCAAACAGTATCTTTTTGCAAAAACAACACATTCAAATTAAAACATCAATATCAACTAAGAATATAAAATGATATATAAAATGATATATGAATCACATTATTCTATTTCCCCCCTTTGATTCATAACAAAATACTAAAATCACACTAATATTGAAAAACATTTGAAAAATAATCAAATAATCCAAAAGGATATTTATCCATCAATACTCCATCCAGTCCCACTTGTCCCTCTTCATCCAGATCAGGAACAGTCAACAACGGCATCTGAGTGTTGTCTCCAGGCATCACAACTCCAACCCATCTCAATATCATAGCCTTCGCAAAGGTCAGTAACAAAGTACAAAAGCAAAACATCACACACAGTGCTATCAAAGCTGCTACTAAAATCTGACACCATCACTGCTCCCACTGGGCCTAACTGATCTTGCAACCAAGTCTTCGGCTGACCATCCAGCTCCTTCAGATCTACCAAATGCATCCCTTATATTCTTCAATGCATCTATAACACTAGTGATATTATCTGAACTGTCTGGAATCAAAGTATAACAATCATCCCCCCGTCAAATTCATAGCCAAACATAAGCCACCTTATTTTGCTAGAATATAGTCAAGAGCCATATCATGTTTCAACAGCGTCAGTCTGTGACTTCTTTGAGTATTCGACAGAAGGTTAAACACTCTTATCGTTTCATTTGCAAAACCCTGCAAAGTATAGGTAATATTATCAATATGATCTGCCAAAAATTTTACACCATACCATGGAAAAATCCCCACTTCTCTCTTAGACTTATCCTCCAATGATAGGCTTCCCCAGACTATGAAATTCCTCTAAAATTGGTGCTGGAGCTATCTGCTCCCTTGTAATCAAATGCGATATATTTATGGCTTTAATAACTATCAATGTTGAAAGAGTTAAATTGCTTCTCACTGTTGTTATAATAGGCTGAAGTGTTGATGTCCTTGTTGTTACTTCATCCATTCTCCCTAAGACTTTGAACTCCTGACTTGTATTTCCATCTATCACCACTAGTGTCACTACATTCACTCTCAGTCCTAACTCTAATCCCTCACTTTCAAACTGTTGATTATAAAAATACACTTATAATCACCTTGATCTTACTGCTGGGAATTGTAAATATAGATACCGCAATCACCCTCAATTTTCATTCTTCTCTCATCATTCAGCAACGCATACTTTCTCAATGCCACTGCTCCTAACAGATTTAAACTCCTACCATATCCATCTTCCCACTGAACTCTAAATATTTCCTTCACCACTGTTCTCTCTCTCTTACTACTAACTAACATTGAAACTTAGCTTACTGTCCTAGAGTTCCTTCAACCCTAGTTTTCCTAACTTTTTTTAACCTAATCTTTTCTCCTAACTTTTAAAAACCATTCCACTGATTTATTCACAAAATCCCTTTACCACCAATTTTTTAGAATATGTGATCGGGTAATCCCCACCTGCTTCTGACTTCTTTACACACAGACTTGGCAAACGATTGAACATCTTTTAGCCTAGTTTGAAATCTCTTCGTGTAGGAATGTAACCAAGAATAACAGTCACCCCTTTTAACTTTATTTTTCAGACAGATTGTCTAATAGGCAGTCTAATATATTGTCCTCCTTCCTATGATATTATCTTTTCAAGCAAATATGATTCCCAAAAACCCTACTCTTTTAAAATCTTCTACCAGACAGCCATCTAGTGTACATCTTATTGTACAGTTCAATTTACACAATGCATCTCTTCCCAACAATGCAATAGGTATATGTTCTGATACCATTATGTGTATTTTAATTTCTCTTTGATTTTTATAGCAGATCTCAATTGGTTCTTTAAGAGTAATCAGCTGTTTTACTCCCTCAAATCCCTATCCTAATTAGTTAATTTTACATAGTGAGATGTGTAACCTCATCAGGCTCAACACAGATAAAAGCTTTTCCACTATCACTTCTCCTAGTCCTTTTATTTTCACTTCAAATGTTGGATTTTTTTTTTTTCAGCTGACACCCCCTTAGGATCTTCTAGGCACTCTAGAATCCTTGCTCCTTTAAGGGTTCACCTGTCCTCCAGATGATCTTCACTTGCTCCTTTATCTTCCTCAGAAATTCCCTCTGTTGTTTCCTCCTGGCGCATTGCACTCACAGGCAAAGTGACCAACCTGTCCACAATTATAACACGCTTCTGAAAGTTGCTGGAAGTGTGTCTGAAACCTTCCTCCTCCTTCTAAGCCTTCTCGTCCTCTTCCTCTCCAATTCTGTGTCTGTCCAGAAACTGGCTGTGGATATGGAACAACTGAAACCGCTATTGGTGGCTGATACAATTCGCGGTTTGGAACTGGTCCTGTTGAAGCTGTGGCAGTGATTGTTGATTCGGGTGCACCCTGGATTCTGCATAACCAAAGCTTGTTTCTTCTCCTTCTTATTCTCCACCAGCTGTATTTCATTGAGTTTTCTGAGAGTTTCTTGGTCCTGTTCTTTCTGGTTGTGTTCCCTTTTTCTGTACAAATCCACTTGATGGGCTATATGAGTCTGTATAGACACCTTTTGTCATGCTTCCAAGTCCAACCACCTCTGCCAGTTTACTCCTTACTGGTGAGGGCAGTCCCATCTGCAATTTAGCTCTCAAAATTGACTGCTCAATTTGACTCACATCTGGATCATTTCCAGTAATATTTCTCCACACTTGATGAACTCTTGACACATAGGCTTTCGGATTTTCTTATTGTCCTAGTGGGTCAATCAGAATGTCATCAGGATGTACATTTGTTGGAAATGTATCTTTCAATGCTCTCCACAGACGATTCCTACTTGCAGCCAACAATTCAGGGTCGTTCACTGCAGTCCCCACATATCTATTCAGTCCCGCTCTCTGAAAAATGTATTCCATACCTGGAATCCCCAGGAGATTAGCCAAAAGTCTCTTAATGTCTCATATAGCAGACTGTGTTCCCACCGTAATTTCTTCCAATTTTGAAATCCAAGGATAGGCTCCATCTTGAAGAGTAGGCAGCTTCTCAAGTATATCTGACATATCGGTACTTTGCAAAGGCTTATATTCTAAGTTTTGACCTCGAATGATTACTGGCATCATTTTCTTACTAGTGCCCTCTTTCCTTGGCCTCAATGTATATTTCTTCTCAGATTATTGGGATTCTTTTCTCAGCAGTTTCTTCTTCTGTATCGTCAGCTTCTTGAGTTGTTCCTCCAGTTCTTTTATTTCTCCTAAACTATTCACTTTATCCAGGCATGATACGCATCGGTCTATATCTCTTTCTATTTCTTCTGTGCTAGTCATTGTTGGATAAAATCCCCTTGAATATGAAGCACCTTTACTCTCCCACTCTTTATCGCTGTCTTCATCTTTGCTTTTATCAGAACTCGAATCTCTTGTATTCTTCTTCTTCAAACATCCATCACCCCTTCTTTCCGCTCTGGCCAACCTCCGTCTGATCACAGGGTCATATCCACCCATGATCTCTTCTGAATCACTCTGATTATCATCATCATCATCATCATCATCTTCATCAAGTTCCATTCTCCTGAACCTCATTCTACCCTTAGTTTCCAGACATCTCGTTTTTTTCTTACTTCTGGAGTTTGGAGTCATTTTATGGTAGTTTCTGCTTGTCCTCTCTCTATTATTCGTTCATCTTCATCTCTGATGCAATAATCACCCTCCTGAACGATCACCGGAAGCTGAGTATAGACGTCCTTAAGCTCTACTTCTTCCTCATAAGGTGGGGGTCTTTTTGCTTAATCCGTATGTGAGAAAGGTGTACTGACTTCTGCCATTAGTTTTTCTGTCGCCTTTCCTTGTTTCACCATTTTTCTATACCTTTGTTTATTTTATCGCTGGCATCTTTTATCAGTTTTTGTCGTTCATTTTCAAACAGCTTAAGAACACCCAGCTCTCTTTGTCTCTTTTCTTTACGTTGTTCCTTTTTTTCCCTTTCTTTTGACCTGCTTTATGAATTGACAGAAGCACTTTCATTATGTTGATTACATCAGGGTTAAGAGTCCCTTCCACTGGCCATGGTTGTTCAATGTCAGGCCAATGTTTGTTCCATTTGCCGGATAACCTAGCAATACCATTAACTAGAGGATTACTATTTTGTACTATATCAACAGGTGTAATTACCTTCATAGTCCTGATATCCTTTTTCCCCATTGTAACAACTGTTTTATATTCCTTTAATGTGAATTATTTTATTATTTTAGAATATATAGCTTATAGTGTCCTCCCTTTAATTATTATACTAATTTATCAATTAGTGGCTATCTTACCACCTTCAATCAGGAAAAGTACAGGAAAGTAGACAACTTCAGAGCAATCCAAAAAAGAAAATACCTATAATCCAGCAACACTACAGTACTCATAAACCAATTATTTAATAAGCACCCAATTATCTTAATTTTACAGAATAATGTCAGTACTCGATTCCCAACACAACTCTAATCAAACCCACTCATGCAGAAAAACTCCAAAATGCAATTTTTATTTTCATCAATTGATCAGTCCTTTGCCAAGTCCTTGTCAAATTGTCATAACATCAAATATCCTGTAGGGGAAGGTTTTGTAAACAGAACAGCACTAGCCTGATTCTCTTTTGACTTGATCCTGTCGCAGCAGCCTCTTGTCGCGTCACACCCTGTCACATGATGTACACGTCAGCACTTCCGCTCTCTCTCTCTCTCCTCGTTCCTCTTATCGTCTCTCATATGACAAAAGAACAAAGAAACAGACAAGAATCTAGCAGTTTATGCAGTCACTGAGTTATTTCAACCATTCAATATTCCTCCAGTCACATTCGCGCTAAGAAATAACTCAGGAATCGTATAAATAGCTCAATAACATTTTTATTTTATTTATTTATTAAAAAAAAAAAAAATATCCGTCAACATCTCTCTCTCATTTATCAATTCAATAGGTCTCAAGAAAACAGTTTCATCGTCAAACAGCAGCCGATGTAACAACCAGAATACACCATTAGACTCTAAATCTTCTCTTTGTTCCTTCGTTCGTCTGAGCCTCCCCACAGCACAGTGTAGCAGAGGAGTGACCTATTTACCCCTACGTCACTCTAGTGTCGTAAAATCACACGCATGCGCAGTACATTCATCACTACGATTTCACAGTGGAAGGAGTTCTCTCTCAGCTCTCTTCACTCCAGACAACAGAACGTTAGCAGTCTGCTATACCTCCTCTCTTTTACCCCTATAGACAAACAATAACACCTAACAGAGCTCACAAAACATCAGGCACCAAACCCAAACTATCTAAACACAATATTGGTGGCTCGACCCATTCCAATGGACCACCAAGGAAAAAATATCGAACATAACCCGCATCAAATTTTGGCATGTATCATGAAAAATTAGCATTTAGCATTAGCATGTAGCATGAAGCATTATTAGCAGGCCACGTTTAGCATTTCTCCCTCCGCCATGCCGTAAAATTCTTTATGAGTGCTAAAGTTGTGCTACCACGAGGTCCCTCCGGAATTGTAATGAGTGGTCACATCAAACAAATGATTCGTCAATCACCAGCTGAGCAGTAACATGCAATCACAATATACCACGGCCTCCAGTCCCCAGGACTCACCTAATTACACCTAACGCGTTATTAGGATTTTTGGCCCACCTTAGAGGTCGCCTTTATAAAAGGGCTTACCGTTGATTCACAGCGGTTCTAAGTTACATACATATGCCTAGGCCTTATTCCTCTCAATCGATTGTTCTTGAACTCTTATTCAAGCAAAATATCCCCCTTTTTGCGCTGTTTACCAGTGCAAACAAATTTAGAATGGTTAGGCCAGACCCCTCGTTCGCAGCAATAAAAGCAACAGCAGCACACACCGGTCCCTTACGGTACATCTCCCCAGCGCACACACCCAAAAGCAGACGAAGGAAACACACACAAGACCGTGAGAAATCTCACCTTAAGCCGGCGTCTTGAGCGAGAGTCACTTCGTTGCTCATGAATGAAACACTGCAGAGACATAAACCGCCTCATCACTCATCGCCATTTGTAGTGTCGAGTCAATGTTGCTAATTATGCTGTTAAACAAAGGAGTCCGCTTATACTGAACTTTGATCATACGTTTTATTCATATCACAAGATTTCAGCATAAGTTTACAGATGTCATGATCACCCGGAGAACAGAGTCCCAAAAGAATATGTCTGCTCTAATCTTCTTTGTTGCTAGCCCATACTCATAATCTTTCCCAAAATATGGATGGCTCCCTCTACTGTCCAATCCCCTGTCTACAACACACAGACTCCCTCTGTTCTATGGGGTGTCACTCTAAAACAACTCCCTCTGAAACTGAATAAACATCCTCTCAGGTTCCACTTGAAAACATTAGCAAAGTCATAATCTCCATACACTACAGAACTCTTTAACCATTTAACTGTATCTTCATGAAAAACATGTCGGAAAAATTATTTCACCTTCAAATGCTACTACTTACAGCTCAAATAAACATTTAAAATATATACAGTACCAGTCAAAGGTATAGACACACCTACTCATTCAAGGGGTTTTCTTAATTTTTACTATTTTCTACATTGTAGAATAATAGTGAAGACATAAAAACTATGAAATAACACATATGGAATCATGTAGTAACCAAAAAAGTGTTAAACAAATCAAAACGTATTTTATATTTGAGAATCTTCAAAGTAGCCACCCTTTGCCTTGATGACAGCTTTACACACTCTTGGCATTCTCTCAACCAGCTTCACCTGGAATGCTTTTCCAACAGTCTTGAAGAAGTTCACACATATGCTGAGCACTTGTTGGCTGCTTTTCTGTAAGGGTTGGTGTGAGGTGTGACCCAGGTGCGGTGCAGGATATACAGTAGGCAGTAGGCAGAGATGGTGAAACAAGGATCTTTACCGGTGGTCCTGAAGCCAGGATACAAAACAACGAACTTAACACGATAACAGAAAGGTGGAGCAAATACATCTCCAAAAACAGGCTGACAGCCAAAATACGAAATAGTAACTACGACTGAAATAATAAAGAAACAGGGAGAACTCTTCTTGAGTACCTGTACATACTTCTCCGATCAGACACTGATTAGTACTGCTGAGCATAGAGAAACTAGTAGAGAAAACTGAGCAAGGGAACACAGGGAAGTGAAGGCATACATACACAGGTGAACAGGTAGACAAAGGTGACACCAATAGGATACTGATTAGTCCAGACTGTGAGTGAGGAGGTGCCTAAGGTTGTCGGAGGAGGACACCTAGTGGATCGCTCCAGAACTGCGACCCCTTCTTGTAACACTTTTCTTTCACTCTGCGGTCCAACTCATCCCAAACCATCTCAGTTTTAAAAACAAATTATAGTCCCACTAAGTGCAAACCAGATGGGATGGCGTTTCGCTGCAGAATGCTGTGGTAGCCATGCTGGTTAAGTGTGCCTTGAATTCTAAATAAATCACAGACAGCGTCACCAGCAAAGCGCCCCCACACCATCACACCTAATCCTCTATGCTTCACGGTGGGAACCACAAGATCATCCGTTCACCTACTTTGCGTCTCACAAAGACACAGCGGTTGGAACCCAAAATCTCAAATTTGGACTCATCAGACCAAAGGACAGATTTCCACCGGTCTAATGTCCATTGCTCTTCTTCTTATTGGTGTCGTTTAGTAGTGGTTTCTTTGCAGCAATTCGACCATGAAGGCCTGATTCAAGTAGTCTCCTCTGAACAGTTGATGTTGAGATGTGTCTGTTACTTGAACTCTGTGAAGCATTTATTTGGGCAGCAATTTCTGAGGCTGGTAACTCTAATGAACTTATCCTCTGCAGCAGAGGTGACTCTGGGTCTTCCATTCCTGTGGCGGTCCTCATGAGAGCCAGTTTCATCACAGCGCTTGATGGTTTTTGAGATTGCACTTTCAAAGTTGTTGAAATTTTCAGGATTGACTGACCTTCATGTCTTAAAGTAATGATGTACTGTAATTTCTCTTTACTTATTTGAGCTGTTCTTTCCATAATATGGATTTGGTCTTTTACCAAATAGGGCTATCTTCTGTATACCGCCCCTACCTTGTCACAACACAACTGATTGGCTCAAACACATTAAGAAGGAAAGAAATTCCACAAATGAACTTTTAACAAGGCACACCTGTTAATTGAAATGCATCCCACCTCATGAAGCTGGTTGAGAGAATGCCAAGAGTGTGCAAAGCTGTCATCAAGGCAAAGGGTGGCTACTTTGAAGAATCTCAAATATAAAATATATTTTGATTTGTTTAACACTTTTTTGGTTACTACATGATTCCACATATTGTTATTTCATAGTTTGTATGTCTTCACTATTATTCTACAATGCAGAAATAGTAAAAAAATAAAGAAAAACCCTTGAAAGAGTAGGTGTGTCCAATTTTTTGACTGGTACTGTATATTTTCTTTTACTTGATATTTATTCTGGAAATTACAGAGATCTACCAGGCGATTGAGAAGACAAATAGGGTCATACCAGCCATAGTAAAATGGCAATTTGCTTCTTATTTTTAAAACTAATCTCAACAATATTACATAAATGACTAGATCTGCTTCAATGGCTTTGATAGGAAGGTGAGCATTGTCACATTTGAACAAATAATGGTGTTTTTGTGTGTCATAACAATCCACTGTCAAAACATGGCTCCACCAGCCGGTTGAGAAAACAGTTAAAGCAGGGGTTCCTAAACTTTTTTGGCCCACGACCCCATTTTCATATCTGAAAATTATCGCAACCCCAACCATGTGAAACAAAATATGTAATTAACAGCCAATGTTAACTTTTTTATTTGGGTCTATGGCAGTCAATTGAAAAAACATTTTAACTCACCATCACATACTTTTAATGTGGGGCTTGTCAATTGCAAATGAGTCCTGGCATAATGTATCTTATCTCACCACCACTAATGAGATGGGTGTGGTTTGATGCATGTCACGTCTGAGCTTCTCAAAGTCAGGCGGCGTGGTCGACAGTGCTCACCCCATCTCTGCTGTCACATCCAAGCTGAATCGATATTTGGTTTTAATGCAGACGAGAGCACTGAATCCAGCTTCACACAGATATAAGCTGTGCGAAGGGTACCATGAGTTTTAATGCTCAGAGGGAGACGGCAGGGTATTCCCTTTGAGTCAGTAACCAAAAACTCCTCCGTAGTGACCCGTGAATGCATTGTCTGTAGCATTTGGTCACATGACAGCTCGATCAGCTGTTTGATTTCACTCACAGGCATGTCAACTGAGCAAGGATCACAGTCAAACGGATTGGGAAGTAGGTCCCAAAGTGCTCTTCCAAGTGTCGGAGGTGAGCAGTCATCACTCGTGTGGCAATCAGTGGGACTGTTTTCTGTTAGAAAAAACGCACAGCCAAGGGAAGGGGGCATGGTTTGCTTTTAAAAGACTCTCTCTCCAATAAGAAAAGACTCTCTCTCCAAAATTCCCTGATTCGGTCACTCGTCATCTGTATAATGTTTTTGTATTTGCCCTGTATGCTTGCGTTCAGTTCGTTCAGTTTCCCAAATATGTCTGTTACATGGGCAAGGAGACACATTTTCTTTTCATTACACAGAAAGTCAACCAAGTCAGGTTTTTACATCCATTCCTCTCTTTCCAACACACCCCCTCGATAACCGCCAAGCCTCGGTGTAAAATAGAACATTGTCATGCTCCGCTCCCATATCTCTACATAGCTTTGCGAACAGGCATGCGCGCAGTGGTTGTCATTTGGTCTAGTTTACAATCAAAGTTACCCGCTGCAGTGTATCGCTGAGTTCTGTGCTCAGCTCTTTTTCCTCCAGTTGGTTTCGATGTATCACGCAATGTGTCCATATGACAGAGGGGAGACACATTCATAACTAGAGTGCAGAGGCCTGCCAACCGTCCCGCCGTAGATGGAGCCCCATCTGTGCAAAAGCCCACCATTTGATCCCATGGAATCGGTTTTTCGTCAACATAGCCACGCAGCACACTGAACATCCGCTGTGCCGTTTGATGCTTGGGAATCGTGAGACAAAACAATATGTCCTCGTGAATAGCATTCCCCGGCATGTATAGCAAACGAAAGTCAATTCATGGGCATCTCGGCCCTCACAGCTAACGTCCATTTGGAGAGCATAAGCTGGAGAGTTTTTGACTCATTCAGTCAGAGTTTCCTCTTGATTGCTAGCAGTATACATTATATTTTTTAACAGTGTTATCTGACACAGGTATTGATGTGAGTTTCTGTGCCTCTGACAACCCACACATTGTTTTCACCATATCAATTGCGGCCGGTAATATCAAAGTCTCTGCAATAGTATGTGGTTTCATAGCACAGTGGGCCTAGCCATTCACTGTGGGAATGATTCAAGTGCAACGGTCAAGTGCAGCCTTCTCCCATGATCTAAGGGCGCTCTCTGGTTGAATTTGATCTTTTAGATTTGAATAATTTTCATTTATATTTTCATTTAGATTCTCTCGCGGCCCCATTTTCATATCAGGTTACCCCATATAGGGGTCACGACCCCTAGTTTGGGAACCGCTGAGTTAAACGGTTTTAAGAATACAAATGTTTTGTAGTAAGCAAAATCGAGATCATAATTGTCTTGTCACCAACATATTTCCTAGTGAAAATAAAATCATACAAATGTAGGTTGTAGATAGATATAGATCTTTACCTGGTTGCAGCTAACAGAGGCCAGGTGGTTGCTATCTAGTTAAATGATGTTGTGGTCTTCTCAACTAGAAAACCAGTTAACAACCATAAAACGTGCCAACTTTCGCCCGGCCCCCTCTTAACCCCCAACAGACTGGTGGAACTAACAGTGAAGAGTGAGATGAACATCACCGTAGAGGTTGTGTGTGTATGTGTGTGTGTGTGTGTGTGTGTGTGTGTGTGTGTGTGTGTTTATGTGTGTGTTTGAGCCTCCCTGCTCACCCATGCGAGTGTGCCATTTTAGCCCCTGCATTATTGAACAGCCCCAGCAAGCTGTGAATAACTGGTGCATAATGCATTGAAGTCTCTGAAATGTTTCAGCACCATATCTTCAGGAGACTTTAACACACACATACACACACACACACACACACACACACACACACACACACACACACACACACACACACACACACACACACACACACACACACACACACACACACACATTTTTATACACACACACACACACACACATTTTTATACACACACACACACATTTTTATACACACACACACACACACACACATTTTTATACACACACACACACACATTTTTATACACACACACACACACACACACACACACACACACACACACACACACACACACACTACACTCCTTAAAAACGACACTTGTTTGTTTGTGGCGTCACACCTACGTACACACTAAGGAAACAGACCCTATTGTCGCTACATTCAGGCACAATTCAATTGAAACAATTAATTACCTTGAATTAAGACAGCAGTGGATGCATAAATTCTGGCCTAATGACAATTGTAAAATGTCATTAGGCCTACACTTTTTGGTGTTTTGTGTTATCTTTCCATTCACCACTATTTGGAGGCTAGAAATATGTTGCGGGTGGATGATCGTTCGCGGGTAGCCTAAAGGAGCCCTTCGAAGTGATTATTTGACAATCACATGAAAGCATCATGACTGGTTGTGTTTATGGCACAATTAAAGGTAATACATTACAAAAAAAAATTTGGCCATGGATACCATTTTTATGTCTCTGCATCCAGTATGAAGGAAATTGCGAAAGCGCAATGACTGGAAGTCTATGGTATCTACTAGCATGCTAGCGGTTACCATAGTACTTCCAGTCATTGCGCTAACGCTAGTTAGCAATTGCGCTAACGCTAGTTAAGAACTTCCTTCAAACTGCACGCAGAGACATAAAAATGGAAGTTGCCCAAATCCTGAAGTACCCCTTTAATGATTTATTGATTAGGATGAGATGCATTTGGAAGAGACGTTGGTCCTGTATGCCAAGTGTATGGAGAGGTGAAGTGAAAGGATGCCAGTGTAAATTATACTCAATATAGACTCCCACACACATACTAACACCCACATACTTATGCTTACATACACACATTCACCACCACCACACACCCACCCACCACTTATGCTGCTGCCATACTGTTTACTACTATTATTATTATTATTATTATTATTATTTATCCTGCTACCAGTCACTTTCTCCTAATCCCTGCCTACATGTACATATCTACCTCAAACACTCCAGTATCCCTGCACATTGTTAATATGGTACTGGCACTGACCCTGTATATAGTCACCTTACCACTATAAAATATCTACCTCAAACTCTCCAGTATCCCTGCACATTGTAAATATGGTACTGACACTGACCCTGTATAAAGCGTCCTCGCTTATTTCTTATTTCTCATGTTTAAAAAAAATGTATATTAGTTTATTAGTTGATATTGAATACGGTTGGGTAGGGCTTGCAAGTTGAGCATTTCACTATACTTGTGCTTGTGACTTATAAAACTTGAAACTATTACTTCTCACACTGGCCTTCATATTTTAGTCAGCTGGTCTTCCAAGGTGAGACATCTGTCAGAAGCTTCTCAACTTGCAAGTCCTACCCAACACTGCGGTATTCAATATCGAACTAGAACAGGAATGATGGTACTGAGCGAGTACCATCTGACCCTGCGGCATAATAAGTGTTGACCCATTTAATAACCATTAATCACCATTACACACCCAGTCCGCCGACTCATCAGGGGCCCTCATGCAGGACTCTGTGTTTTTTTTTCTCTAAGCATATTATAAAATATATGTATGATAACTCTGGATCGTATGGGAAACAATGGGATTATGTATAACTGGCACCTGGTAATGCACTGTGTAGAGTTTAACTGACACCTGGTAATGCACTGAGTAGAGAGTTTAACTGGCACCTGTTAATGCACTGTGTAGAGTTTAACTGGCACCTGGTAATGTAGAGAGTTTAACTGGCACCTGGTAATGCACTGTGTAGAGTTTAACTGGCAACTGGTAATGTAGAGAGTTTAACTGGCACCTGGTAATGCTCTGTGTAGAGTTTAAGTGGCACCTGGTAATGCACTGTGTAGAATATAACTGGCACCTGGTAGTGCACTGTGTAGAGTTTAATTGGCACCTGGTAATGTAGGGAGATTAACTGGCAACTGGTAATGCACTGTGTAGAGTTTAACTGACACCTGGTAATGCACTGGGTAGAGAGTTTAACTGGCACCTGGTAATGCACTGTGTAGAGTTTAACTGGCACCTGGTAATGTAGAGAGTTCAACTGGCACCTGGTAATGCACTGTGTAGAGTTTAACTGGCACCTGGTAATGCCATAGTGACGAGAGTTTAACTGGCACCTGGTAATGCACTGTGTACAGTTGAACTGGCACCTGGTAATGCCATATTGCAGAGAGTTTAACTGGCACCTGGTTATGCACCGTGTAGAGTTTAACTGGCACCTGGTAATGCACTGTGTAGAGTTTAACTGGCACCTGGTAATGCACTGTGTAGAGTTTAACTGGCACCTGGTAATGCACTGGGTAGAGAGTTTAACTGGCACCTGGTAATGCACTGTGTAGAGTTGAACTGGCACCTGGTAATGCCATATTGCAGAGAGTTTAACTGGCACCTGGTTATGCACCGTGTAGAGTTTAACTGGCACCTGGTAATGCACTGTGTAGAGTTTAACTGGCACCTGGTAATGCACTGTGTAGAGTTTAACTGGCACCTGGTAATGCACTGGGTAGAGAGTTTAACTGGCACCTGGTAATGCACTGTGTAGAGTTTAACTGGCACCTGGTAATGCACTGTGTAGGGTTTTACTGGCACCTGGTAATGCACTGTGTAGAGTTCAACTGGCACCTGGTAATGCACTGGGTAGAGAGTTTAACTTGCATCTGGTAATGCACTGTGTAGAGTTTAACTGGCACCTGGTAATGCACTGTGTAGAGTTTAAATGGCACCTGGTAATGCCATAGTGCAGAGAGCTTAACTGGCACCTGGTAATGCACTGTGTAGAGTTTAACTGGCATCTGGTAACGCACTGTGTAGAGTTTAACTGGCACCTGGTAATGCACTGTGTAGATTTTAACTGGCACCTGGTAAACTCGTTCATCCACCTCTGGCCTGCTGGCTCCCCTTCCTCTGCGGAAGCATAGTTCCCGCTCAGCCCAGTCAAAACTGTTCGCTGCTCTGGCACCCCAATGGTGGAACAAGCTCCCCTCACGACGCCAGGACAGCGGAGTCACTCACCACCTTCCGGAGACATTTGAAACCCCACCTCTTTAAGGAATACCTGGGATAGGATGAAGTAATCCTTCTACCCCCCGCCCCCAAAAAAAAAAATATATATATATATATATATATATATATATATATATATTGTAAAGTGGTTAACCCACTGGCTATAGGGGTGAATGCACCAATTTGTAAGTCGCTCTGGATAACAGCGTCTGCTAAATGACTTAAATGTAAATGTAAATGTAATGCACTGTGTAGAGTTTAACTGGCACCTGGTAATTTAGAGAGTTTAACTGGCACCTGGAAATGCACTGTGTAGAGTTTAACTGGCACCTGGTAAAGCACTGCGTATAGTTTAACTGGCACCTGGTAATTTAGAGAGTTTAACTGGCACCTGATAATGCACTGTGTAGAGTTTAACTGGCACCTGGTAAAGCAATGCGTATAGTTTAACTGGCACCTGGTAATGCACTGTGTAGAGTTTAACTGGCACCTGGTAATGCACTGTGTAGAGTTTAATTGGCACCTGGTAATTTAGAGAGTTTAACTGGCACCTGGAAATGCACTGTGTAGAGTTTAACTGGCACCTGATATTGCACTGTGTAGAGTTTAACTGGCACCTGATAATGCACTGTGTAGAGTTTAACTGGCACCTGGTAAAGCACTGCGTATAGTTTAACTGGCACCTGGTAATGCACTGTGTAGAGTTTAACTGGCACCTGGTAATGCACTGTGTAGAGTTTAACTGGCACCTGTTAATGAACTGTGTAGAGTTTAACTGGCACATGGTAATGTACAGAGTTCAACTGGCACCTGGTAATGCACTGTGTAGAGTTTAAATGGCACCTGGTAATGCCATAGTGCAGAGAGCTTAACTGGCACCTGGTAATGCACTGTGTAGAGTTTAACTGGCATCTGGTAACGCACTGTGTAGAGTTTAACTGGCACCTGGTAATGCACTGTGTAGAGTTTAACTGGCACCTGGTTATGCACTGTGTAGAGTTTAACTGGCACCTGGTAATGCACTGTGTAGAGTTTAACTGGCACCTGGTAATGCACTGTGTAGAGTTTAACTGGCACCTGGTAATGCACTGGTAGAGAGTTTAACTGGCACCTGGTAATGCACTGTGTAGAGTTTAACTGGCACCTGGTAATGCACTGTGTAGGGTTTTACTGGCACCTGGTAATGCACTGTGTAGAGTTCAACTGGCACCTGGTAATGCACTGGGTAGAGAGTTTAACTTGCATCTGGTAATGCACTGTTTAGAGTTTAACTGGCACCTGGTAATGCACTGTGTAGAGTTTAACTGGCACCTGGTAATGTACAGAGTTCAACTGGCACCTGGTAATGCACTGTGTAGAGTTTAAATGGCACCTGGTAATGCCATAGTGCAGAGAGCTTAACTGGCACCTGGTAATGCACTGTGTAGAGTTTAACTGGCATCTGGTAATGCACTGTGTAGAGTTTAACTGGCACCTGGTAATGCACTGTGTAGATTTTAACTGGCACCTGGTAAACTCGTTCATCCACCTCTGGCCTGCTGGCTCCCTTCCTCTCGCGGAAGCATAGTTCCCGCTCAGCCCAGTCAAAACTGTTCGCTGCTCTGGCACCCCAATGGTGGAACAAGCTCCCTCACGACGCCAGGACAGCGGAGTCACTCACCACCTTCCGGAGACATTTGAAACCCCACCTCTTTAAGGAATACCTGGGATAGGATGAAGTAATCCTTCTACCCCCCCCGCCCCCAAAAAAATCTATATATATATATATATATATTGTAAAGTGGTTAACCCACTGGCTATAGGGTGAATGCACCAATTTGTAAGTCGCTCTGGATAACAGCGTCTGCTAAATGACTTAAATGTAAATGTAAATGTAATGCACTGTGTAGAGTTTAACTGGCACCTGGTAATTTAGAGAGTTTAACTGGCACCTGGAAATGCACTGTGTAGAGTTTAACTGGCACCTGGTAAAGCACTGCGTATAGTTTAACTGGCACCTGGTAATTTAGAGAGTTTAACTGGCACCTGATAATGCACTGTGTAGAGTTTAACTGGCACCTGGTAAAGCAATGCGTATAGTTTAACTGGCACCTGGTAATGCACTGTGTAGAGTTTAACTGGCACCTGGTAATGCACTGTGTAGAGTTTAATTGGCACCTGGTAATTTAGAGAGTTTAACTGGCACCTGGAAATGCACTGTGTAGAGTTTAACTGGCACCTGATATTGCACTGTGTAGAGTTTAACTGGCACCTGATAATGCACTGTGTAGAGTTTAACTGGCACCTGGTAAAGCACTGCGTATAGATTTAACTGGCACCTGGTAATGCACTGTGTAGAGTTTAACTGGCACCTGGTAATGCACTGTGTAGAGTTTAACTGGCACCTGTTAATGAACTGTGTAGAGTTTAACTGGCACATGGTAATGTACAGAGTTCAACTGGCACCTGGTAATGCACTGTGTAGAGTTTAAATGGCACCTGGTAATGCCATAGTGCAGAGAGCTTAACTGGCACCTGGTAATGCACTGTGTAGAGTTTAACTGGCATCTGGTAACGCACTGTGTAGAGTTTAACTGGCACCTGGTAATGCACTGTGTAGAGTTTAACTGGCACCTGGTTATGCACTGTGTAGAGTTTAACTGGCACCTGGTAATGCACTGTGTAGAGTTTAACTGGCACCTGGTAATGCACTGTGTAGAGTTTAACTGGCACCTGGTAATGCACTGGTAGAGAGTTTAACTGGCACCTGGTAATGCACTGTGTAGAGTTTAACTGGCACCTGGTAATGCACTGTGTAGGGTTTTACTGGCACCTGGTAATGCACTGTGTAGAGTTCAACTGGCACCTGGTAATGCACTGGGTAGAGAGTTTAACTTGCATCTGGTAATGCACTGTTTAGAGTTTAACTGGCACCTGGTAATGCACTGTGTAGAGTTTAACTGGCACCTGGTAATGTACAGAGTTCAACTGGCACCTGGTAATGCACTGTGTAGAGTTTAAATGGCACCTGGTAATGCCATAGTGCAGAGAGCTTAACTGGCACCTGGTAATGCACTGTGTAGAGTTTAACTGGCATCTGGTAATGCACTGTGTAGAGTTTAACTGGCACCTGGTAATGCACTGTGTAGATTTTAACTGGCACCTGGTAAACTCGTTCATCCACCTCTGGCCTGCTGGCTCCCCTTCCTCTGCGGAAGCATAGTTCCCGCTCAGCCCAGTCAAAACTGTTCGCTGCTCTGGCACCCCAATGGTGGAACAAGCTCCCTCACGACGCCAGGACAGCGGAGTCACTCACCACCTTCCGGAGACATTTGAAACCCCACCTCTTTAAGGAATACCTGGGATAGGATGAAGTAATCCTTCTACCCCCCCCCCCCCAAAAAAAAAAATATATATATATATATATTGTAAAGTGGTTAACCCACTGGCTATAGGGTGAATGCACCAATTTGTAAGTCGCTCTGGATAAGAGCGTCTGCTAAATGACTTAAATGTAAATGTAAATGTAATGCACTGTGTAGAGTTTAACTGGCACCTGGTAATTTAGAGAGTTTAACTGGCACCTGGAAATGCACTGTGTAGAGTTTAACTGGCACCTGGTACAGCACTGCGTATAGTTTAACTGGCACCTGGTAATTTAGAGAGTTTAACTGGCACCTGATAATGCACTGTGTAGAGTTTAACTGGCACCTGGTAAAGCACAGCGTATAGTTTAACTGGCACCTGGTAATGTACTGTGTAGAGTTTAACTGGCACCTGGTAATGCACTGGGTAGAGAGTTTAACTGGCACCTGGTAATGCACTGTGTAGAGTTTAACTGGCACCTGGTAATGCACTGTGTAGGGTTTTACTGGCACCTGGTAATGTACTGTGTAGAGTTCAACTGGCACCTGGTAATGCACTGGGTAGAGAGTTTAACTTGCATCTGGTAATGCACTGTGTAGGTTACGGCACTGGAGAGTTTAACTGGCACCTGGTAATGCACTGTGTAGAGTTTAACTGGCACCTGGTAATGTACAGTAGTTCAACTGGCACCTGGTAATGCACTGTGTAGAGTTTAACTGGCACCTGGTAATGCACTGTGTGAGAGTTTAACTGGCATCTGGTAATGCACTGTGTAGAGTTTAACTGGCACCTGGTAATGCACTGTGTAGGGTTTTACTGGCACCTGGTAATGTACTGTGTAGAGTTCAACTGGCACCTGGTAATGCACTGGGTAGAGAGTTTAACTTGCATCTGGTAATGCACTGTGTAGAGTTTAACTGGCACCTGGTAATGCACTGTGTAGAGTTTAACTGGCACCTGGTAATGTACAGAGTTCAACTGGCACCTGGTAATGCACTGTGTAGAGTTAAAATGGCACCTGGTAATGCCATAGTGCAGAGAGCTTAACTGGCACCTGGTAATGCACTGTGTAGAGTTTAACTGGCATCTGGTAACGCACTGTGTAGAGTTTAACTGGCACCTGGTAATGCACTGTGTAGAGTTTAACTGGCACCTGGTAATGAACTGTGTAGAGTTTAACTGGCACCTGGTAATGCACGGGGTAGAGAGTTTAACTGGCACCTGGTAATGCACTGTGTAGAGTTTAACTGGCAACTGGTAAATCACTGTGTAGAGTTTAACTGGCACCTGGTAATGCACTGTGTAGAGTTTAACTGGCACCTGGTAATGTAGAGAGTTTAACTGGCACCTGGTAATGCACTGTGTAGAGTTTAAATGGCACCTGGTAATGTAGAGAGTTTAAGTGGCACCTGGTAATGCACTGTGTAGATTTTAACTGGCACCTGGTAAACTCGTTCATCCACCTCTGGCCTGCTGGCTCCCCTTCCTCTGCGGAAGCATAGTTCCCGTTCGGCCCAGTCAAAACTGTTCGCTGCTCTGGCACCCCAATGGTGGAACAAGCTCCCTCACGACGCCAGGACAGCGGAGTCACTCACCACCTTCCGGAGACATTTGAAACCCCACCTCTTTAAGGAATACCTGGGATAGGATGAAGTAATCCTTCTACCCCCCCCCCCAAAAAAAAAAATATATATATATATATATATATATATATTGTAAAGTGGTTAACCCACTGGCTATAGGGTGAATGCACCAATTTGTAAGTCGCTCTGGATAAGAGCGTCTGCTAAATGACTTAAATGTAAATGTAAATGTAATGCACTGTGTAGAGTTTAACTGGCACCTGGTAATTTAGAGACTTTAACTGGCACCTGGAAATGCACTGTGTAGAGTTTAACTGGCACCTGGTAAAGCACTGCATTTAGTTTAACTGGCACCTGGTAATTTAGAGAGTTTAACTGGCACCTGATAATGCACTGTGTAGAGTTTAACTGGCACCTGGTAAAGCAATGCGTATAGTTTAACTGGCACCTGGTAATGCACTGTGTAGAGTTTAACTGGCACCTGGTAATGCACTGTGTAGAGTTTAATTGGCACCTGGTAATTTAGAGAGTTTAACTGGCACCTGGAAATGCACTGTGTAGAGTTTAACTGGCACCTGGTATTGCACTGTGTAGAGTTTAACTGGCACCTGATAATGCACTGTGTAGAGTTTAACTGGCACCTGGTAAAGCACTGCGTATAGTTTAACTGGCACCTGGTAATGCACTGTGTAGAGTTTAACTGGCACCTGGTAATGCACTGTGTAGAGTTTAACTGGCACCTGTTAATGAACTGTGTAGAGTTTAACTGGCACGTGGTAATGCACTGTGTAGAGTTTAACTGGCACCTGGTAATGCCATAGTGTAGATTTTAACAGGCACCTGGTTATGCATTATGTAGAGTTTAAATGGCACCTGGTAATGCACTGTGTAGAGTTTAACTGGCACATGTTAATGCACTGTGTAGAGTTTAACTGGCACCTGGTAATGCACTGTGTAGAGTTTAACTGGCACCTGGTAATGTAGAGAGTTTAAGTGGCACCTGGTAATCCACTGTGTAGAGTTTAAATGGCACCTGGTAATGTAGAGAGTTTAAGTGGCACCTGGTAATGCACTGTGTAGAGTTTAACTGGCACCTGGTAATGCACTGTGTAGAGTTTAACTGGCACCTGGTAATGCACTGTGTAGAGTTTAACTGGCACCTGGTAATGCACTGGGTAGAGAGTTAACTGGCACCTGGTAATGCACTGTGTAGAGTTTAGCTGGCTCCTGGTAATGCACTGTGTAGGGTTTTACTGGCACCTGGTAATGCACTGTGTAGAGTTCAACTGGATCCTGGTAATGCACTGGGTAGATAGTTTAACTTGCATCTGGTAATGCACTGTGTAGAGTTTAACTGGCACCTGGTAATGCACTGTGTAGAGTTTACCTGGCACCTGGTAATGTACAGAGTTCAACTGGCACCTGGTAATGCACTGTGTAGAGTTTAAATGGCACCTGGTAATGCACTGTGTAGAGTTTAACTGGCACCTGGTAATGCCATATTGCAGAGAGTTTAACTGGCACCTGGTTATGCACTGTGTAGAATTTAACTGGCACCTGGTAATGCACTGTGTAGAGTTTAACTGGCACCTGGTAATATAGGGAGTTTAACTGGCACCTGGTAATGAACTGTGTAGAGTTTAACTGGAACCTGGTAATGCACTGTGTAGAGTTTAACTGGCACATGGTAATGCCATAGTGAAGAGAGTTTAACTGGCACCTGGTAATGCACTGTGTAGAGTTTAACTGGCATCTGGTAATGCACTGTGTGTAGAGTTTAACTGGCACCTGGTAATGCACTGTGTAGAGTTTAACTGGCACCTGGTAATGTAAATAGTTTAACTAGCACCTGGTAATGCACTGTGTAGAGTTTAACTGTCACCTGGTAATGCACTGTGTAGAGTTTAACTGGGACCTGTTAATGAACTGTGTAGAGTTTAACTGGCACCTGGTAATGCACTGTGTAGAGTTTAACTGTCACCTGGTAATGCACTGTGTAGAGTTTAACTTCACCTGGTATATAACTGTGTAGAGTTTAACTGTCACCTGGTAATGCACTGTGAAGAGTGTAACTGGGACCTGTTAATGAACTGTGTAGAGTTTAACTGGCACCTGGTAATGTATAGAGTTTAACTGGCAACTGGTAATGCCATAGTGCGGAGAGTTTAACTGACACCTAGTAATGCACTGTGTAGAGTTTAACTGTCAACTGGTAATGCCATAGTGCAGAGAGTTTAACTGGCACCTGGTAATTTACTGTGTAGAGTTTAACTGTCATCTGGTAATGCACTGTGTAGAGTTTAACTGGCATCTGGTAATGCACTGTGTAGATTTTAACTGGCACCTGGTAATGTAAATAGTTTAACTGGCACCTGGTAATGCACTGTGTGTAGAGTTTAACTGTCACCTGGTAATGCCATAGTGCAGAGAGTTTAACTGGCACCTGGTATTGCACTGTATAGAGATTTTAACTGGCATCTGGTAATGCACTGTGTAGAGTTTAACTGGCACCTGGTAATGCATTGTGTAGAGTTTAACTGGCACCTGGCAATGCACTGTATATATAGTTTAACTGGCTCCTGGTAATGCACTGTAGAGTTTAACTGGCACCTAGTATTGCACTGTGTAGAGTTTAACTGGCACCTGGTAATGCACTGTGTAGATAGTTTAACTGGGACCTGTTAATGAACTGTGTAGAGTTTAACTGGCACTTGGTAATGCACTGTGTAGAGTTTACCTGGCACCTGGTAATGTAGAGAGTTTAACTGGCACCTGGTAATGCACTGTGTAGAGTTTAACTTGCTCCTGGTAATGCCATAGTGCAGAGATTTTAACTGGCACCTGGTAATGCACTGTGTAGAGTTTAACTGTCACCTGGTAATGCACTGTGTAGAGTTTAACTGGCACCTGGTATAGAACTGTGTGTAGAGTTTTACTGGCACCTGGTAATGCACTGTGTAGAGTTTAACTGGCACCTGGTAATATAAATAGTTTAACTGGCACCTGGTAATGCACTGTGTAGAGTTTAACTGGCACCTAGTAATGCACTGTGTTTAGAGGTAACTGGCACCTGTCTCCCGAGTGGCGCAGTGGTCTAAGGCACTGCATCGCAGTGCTAGCTGTGCCACTAGAGATCCTGGTTCGAATCCAGGCTCTGTCGTAGCCGGCCGCGACCGGGAGATCCATGGGGTGGCGCACAATTGGTCCAGGGTAGGGGAGGGATTGGCCGGGAGGGATATAGCTCAGTTGGTAGAGCATGGCGTTTGCAACGCCAGGTTTGTGGGTTCGATTCACACGGGGGGCCAGTATGAAAAATAATGTATGCACTCACTAACTGTAAGTCGCTCTGGATAAGAGCGTCTGCTAAATGACTAAAATGTAAATGTAAAATGTAATGCCATAGTGCAGAGAGTTTAACTGGCACCTGGTAATGCACTGTGTAGAGTTTAACTGGCACCTCGTAATGCACTGTGTAGATTTTAACTAGCACCTGGTAATGTAAATAGTTTAACTGGCACCTGGTAATGCACTGTGTAGAGTTTAACTGTCACCTGGTAATGCACTGTGTAGAGTTTAACTGGGACCTGTTAATGAACTGTGTAGAGTTTAACTGGTAATGTAAATAGTTTAACTGGCACCTGGTAATGCACTGTGTAGAGTTTAACTGGCACCTGGTAATGCACTGTGTGTAGAGTTTAACTGGCACCTGGTAATGCCATAGTGCAGAGAGTTTAACTGGCACCTGGTATTGCACTGTATAGAGATTTTAACTGGCATCTGGTAATGCACTGTGTAGAGTTTAACTGGCACCTGGTAATGCATTGTGTAGAGTTTAACTGGCACCTGGTAATGCACTGTGTAGAGTTTAACTGGCACCTGGTAATGCCATAGTGCAGAGAGTTTAACTGGCACCTGGTATTGCACTGTATAGAGATTTTAACTGGCATCTGGTAATGCACTGTGTAGAGTTTAACTGGCACCTGGTAATGCATTGTGTAGAGTTTAACTGGCACCTGGTAATGCAATGTGTAGAGTTTAACTGGCACCTATTATTGCACTGTGTAGAGTTTAACTGGCACCTGGTAATGCACTGTGTAGAGTTTAACTGGCACCTGGTAATGCACTGTGCAGAGTTTAACTGGCACCTGGTAATGCACTGTGTAGAGTTTAACTGGCACCTGGTAATGCACTGTGTAGAGTTTAACTGGCACCTGGTAATGCACTGTGTAGAGTTTAACTGGCTCCTGGTAATGCCATAGTGCAGAGATTTTAACTGGCACCTGGTAATGCACTGTGTAGAGTTTAACTGGCACCTGGTAATGCACTGTGTGTAGAGTTTAACTGGCACCTGGTATTGCACTGTGTAGAGTTTAACTGGCACCTGGTAATGTAAATAGTTTAACTGGCACCTGGTAATGCACTGTGTAGAGTTTAACTGGCACCTAGTAATGCACTGTGTGTAGAGTTAACTGGCACCTGGTAATGCCATAGTGCAGAGAGTTTAACTGGCACATCGTAATGCACTGTGTAGATTTTAACTAGCACCTGGTAATGTAAATATTTTAAATGGCACCTGGTAATGCACTGTGTAGAGTTTAACTGTCACCTGGTAATGCACTGTGTAGAGTTGAACTGGGACCTGTTATTGAACTGTGTAGAGTTTAACTGGCACCTGGTTATGCACTGTGTAGAGTTTAACTGTCACCTGGTAATGCACTGTGTAGAGTTTAACTGGGACCTGTTAATGAACTTTGTAGAGTTTAACTGGCACCTGGTTATGAATAGAGTTTAACTGGCAACTGGTAATGCCATAGTGCGGAGAGTTTAACTGGCACCTGGTATTGCACTGTATAGAGATTTTAACTGGCACCTGGTAATGCAATGTGTAGAGTTTAATTGGCATCTGGTAATGCACTGTCTGTAGAGTTTAACAGGCATCTGGTAATGCACTGTGTAGAGTTTAACTGGCACCTGGTAATTACATTTACATTTACATTTTAGTCATTTAGCAGACGCTCTTATCCAGAGCGACTTACAGGAGAAATTAGGGTTAAGTGCCTTGCTCAAGGGCACATTTACGTCATTTAGCAGACGCTCTTATCCAGAGCGACTCACAAATTGGTGCATTCACCCTATAGCCAGTGGGATAACCACTTTACAATTTTTTTTTTGGGGGGTAGAAGGATTACATTATCCTATCCCAGGTATTCCTTAAAGAGGTGGGGTTTCAAATGTCTCCGGAAGGTGGTGAGTGACTCCGCTGTCCTGGCGTCGTGAGGGGAGCTTGTTCCACCATTGGGGTGCCAGAGCAGCGAACAGTTTTGACTGGGCTGAGCGGGAACTATGCTTCCGCAGAGGAAGGGGAGCCAGCAGGCCAGAGGTGGATGAACGCAATGCCCTCGTTTGGGTGTAGGGTCTGATCAGAGCCCGAAGGTACAGAGGTGCCGTTCCCCTCACTGCTCCATAGGCAAGCACCATGGTCTTGTAACGGATGCGAGCTTCAACTGGAAGCCAGTGGAGTGTGCGGAGGAGGGGGTGACGTGAGAGAACTTGGGAAGGTTGAACACCAGACGGGCTGCGGCGTTCTGGATGAGTTGTAGGGGTTTAATGGCACAGGCAGGGAGGCCAGCCAACAGCGAGTTGCAGTAATCCAGACGGGGAGATGACAAGTGCCTGGATTAGGACCTGTGCCGCTTCCTGTGTAAGGCAGGGTCGTACTCTCCGAATGTTGTAGAGCATGAACCTGCAGGGAGCGGGTCACCGCCTTGATGTTAGCGGAGAACGACAGGGTGTTGTCCAGGGTCACGCCAAGGCTCTTCGCACTCTGGGAGGAGGACACAACGGAGTTGTCAACCGTGATGGCGAGATCATGGAACGGGCAGTCCTTCCCCGGGAGGAAGAGCAGCTCCGTCTTGCCAGGGTTCAGCTTGAGGTGGTGATCCGTCATCCATACTGAGATGTCTGCCAGACATGCAGAGATGCGATTCGCCACCTGGTTATCAGAAGGGGGAAAGGAGAAGATTAGTTGTGTATCGTCAGCGTAGCAATGATAGGAGAGGCCATGTGAGGATATGACAGAGCCAAGTGACTTGGTGTATAGGGAGAAAAGGAGAGGGCCTAGAACTGAGCCCTGGGGGACACCAGTGGTGAGAGCACGTGGTGCGGAGACAGCTTCTCGCCACGCCACTTGGTAGGAGCGACCGGTCAGGTAGGACGCAATCCAGGAGTGAGCCGCGCCGGAGATGCCCAGCTCGGAGAGGGTGGAGAGGAGGATCTGATGGTTCACAGTATCAAAGGCAGCAGACAGGTCTAGAAGGACAAGAGCAGAGGAGAGAGAGTTAGCTTTAGCAGTGCGGGAGAGCCTCCGTGACACAGAGAAGAGCAGTCTCAGTTGAATGACCAGTCCTGAAACCTGACTGGTTTGGATCAAGAAGGTCATTCTGAGAGAGATAGCAAGAGAGTTGGCTAAAGACGGCACGCTCAATAGTTTTGGAAAGAAAAGAAAGAAGGGATACTGGTCTGTAGTTGTTGACATCAGTGGGATCGAGTGTTGGTTTTTTGAGAAGGGGAGCAACTCTCGCTCTCTTGAAGACGGAAGGGACATAGCCAGCGGTCAAGGATGAGTTGATCAGCGAGGTGAAGTAAGGGAGAAGGTCACCGGAGATGGTCTGGAGAAGAGAGGAGGGGATAGGGTCAAGCGGGCAGGTTGTTGGGCGGCCGGCCGTCACAAGTCGCAAGATTTTATCTGGAGAGAGAGGGGAGAAAGAAGTCAAAGCATAGGGTAGGGCAGTGTGAGCAGGACCAGCAGTGTCATTAGACTTAACAAACGAGGATCGGATGTCGTCAACCTTCTTTTCAAAGTGGTTGACGAAGTCATCCAGAGAGAGAGGAGGGGGGGAGGGGGGAGGATTCAGGAGGGAGGAAAATGTGGCAAAGAGCTTCCTAGGGTTAGAGGCAGATGCTTGGAATTTAGAGTGGTAGAAAGTGGCCTTAGCAGCAGAAACAGATGAAGAAAATGTAGAGAGGAGGGAGTGAAAAGATGCCAGGTCGGCAGGGAGTTTAGTTTTCTTCCATTTCCGCTCCGCTGCCCGGAGCTCTGTTCTGTGAGCTCGCAATGAGTCATCAAGCCACGGAGCTGGAGGGGAGGACCGAGCCGGCCGGGAGGATAGGGGACACAGAGAGTCAAAGGATGCAGAAAGGGAGGAGAGGAGGGTTGAGGAGGCAGAATCAGGAGATTGGAGGGAGAAGGATTGAGCAGAGGGAAGAGATGATAGGATGGAAGAGGAGAGAGTAGTGGGAGAGAGAGAGCGAAGGTTGCGGCGGCGCATTACCATCTGTGTAGGGGCAGAGTGAGTAGTGTTGGAGGAGAGCGAGAGAGAAAAAGGAAACAAAGTAGTGGTCGGAGACATGGAGGGGAGTTGCAGTGAGATTAGTAGAAGAGCAGCATCTAGTAAAGATGAGGTCAAGCGTATTGCCTGCCTTGTGAGTAGGGGGGACGGTGAGAGGGTGAGGTGAAAAGAGGAGAGGAGTGGAAAGAAGGAGGCAGAGAGAAATGAGTCAAATGTGGACATAGGGAGGTTGAAATCCCCCAAAACTGTGAGGGGTGAGCCATCCTCAGGAAAGGAACTTATCAAGGCGTCAAGCTCATTGATGAACTCTCCAAGGGAACCTGGAGGGCGATAGATGACAAGGATATTAAGCTTAAATGGGCTAGTGACTGTGACAGCATGGAATTCAAATGAGGAGCTATACAGGTGGGTTAGGGGAAAAATTGAGAATGTCCACTTGGGAGAGATGAGGATTCCTGTGCCACCACCCCTCTGACCAGATGCTCTCGGGGTATGCGAGAACACATGGTCAGACGAGGAGAGAGCAGTAGGAGTTGCAGTGTTTTCAGTGGTAATCCATGTTTCCGTCAGCGCCAGGAAGTCGAGGGACTGGAGGTTAGCATAGGCTGGGATGAAGTCAGCTTTGTTGGCAGCAGAACGGCAGTTCCAGAGGCTGCCTGAGACCTGGAACTCCAGGTGTGGGGGTGCGTGCAGGGACCACCAGGTTAGAGAGGCAGCAGCCACGCGGTGTGAGGCGTTTGTGTAGCCTGTGCAGAGAGGAGAGAACAGGGATAGGCAGAGGCATAGTTGACAGGCTGTAGCAAATGGCTACAATAATGCAGAGGAGATCGGAATGAAATGAACTAAACATCTGGAAGAGGAGAGAGCAGGGCCTCCCCCTCACCAAAACTTCCACCTCAGAAACTATAATTGTTTCACTGAACCACCCGAACAAAAACTCTCCCAACTTCCACCTTTAGAAATCAGAATTGTTGTGAACCACAGCGGTTCAATGTTTAAAGGAGTAGACTCAACCCACTTTATTCAGCTAGCTAACTATGACACCATAGCTAACTAGCATGCTAGCATCCAATAACACACAGTTTAGCACCAACACTTGGTCACAACAAACCACCAATAGTGTGTTAACACACTAAGCAGATAATTCGTGTCTAGTTCCTTTCATAACGCAGCAATAATTAAACGTTGGCTAGCTTAGCACAAATATATTGTATTTAGCTGCCACAGTACAGCACACAATGGCTACTGTGTTGACTCTGTTCGAAAAATGGCTAGTAATGCACTGTGTGTAGAGTTTAACTGGCACCTGGTAATGCACTGTGTAGAGTTTAACTGGCACCTAGTAATGCACTGTGTAGAGTTTAACTGGCACCTGTTAATGCACTTTTAGAGTTTAACTGGGACCTGTTAATGAACTGTGTAGAGTTTAACTGGCACTTGGTAATGCACTGTGTAGAGTTTAACTGGCACCTGGTAATGTAGAGAGTTTAACTGGCACCTGGTAATGCACTGTGTAGAGTTTAACTGGCATCTGGTAATGCACTGTGTAGAGTTTAACTGGCATCTGGTAATGCACTGTGTAGAGTTTAACTGGCACCTGGTAATGTAGAGAGTTTAACTGGCACCTGGTAATGCACTGTGTAGAGTTTTATTGGCACCTGTTAATGCACTGTGTAGAGTTTAACTGGCACCTGGTAATGCCATAGTGCGGAGAGTTTAACTGGCACCTGGTATTGCACTATATAGAGATTTTAACTGGCACCTGGTAATGCACTGTGTAGAGTTTAACTGGCACCTGGAAATGCATTGTGTAGAGTTTAACTGGCACTTGGTAATGCACTGTGTAGAGTTTAACTGGCACCTGGTAATGTAGAGAGTTTAACTGGCACCTGGTAATTTACTGTGTAGAGTTTAACTGGCATCTGGTACTGCACTGTGTAGATTTTAACTGGCACCTGGTAATGTAAATAGTTTAACTGGCACCTGGTAATGCACTGTGTAGAGTTTAACTGGCACCTGGTAATGCATTGTGTGTAGAGTTTAACTGTCACCTGGTAATGCCATAGTGCAGAGAGTTTAACTGGCACCTGGTATTGCACTGTATAGAGATTTTAACTGGCATCTGGTAATGCACTGTGTAGAGTTTAACTGGCACCTGGTAATGCATTGTGTAGAGTTTAACTGGCACCTGGTAATGCACTGTATATATAGTTTAACTGGCACCTGGTAATGCACTGTGTAGAGTTTAACTGGCACCTGGTAATGTACTGTATATATAGTTTAACTGGCACCTGGTTATGCACTGTGTAGAGTTTAACTGGCACCTGGTAATGTAGAGAGTTTAACTGGCACCTGGTAATGCACTGTGTAGAGTTTAACTTGAACCTGGTAATGCACTGTGTGTAGAGTTTAACTGGCACCTGGTAATGCACTGTGTAGAGTTTAACTGGCACCTGGTAATGTAAATAGTTTAACTGGCACCTGGTAATGCACTGTGTAGAGTTTAACTGTCACCTGGTAATGCACTGTGTAGAGTTTAACTGGGACCTGTTAATGAACTGTGTAGAGTTTAACTGGCACCTGGTAATGCACTGTGTAGAGTTTAACTGTCACCTGGTAATGCACTGTGTAGAGTTTAACTGGCACCTGGTATAGAACTGTGTAGAGTTTAACTGTCGCCTGGTAATGCACTGTGTAGAGTTTAACTGGGACCTGTTAATGAACTGTGTAGAGTTTAACTGGCACCTGGTAATGTATAGAGTTTAACTGGCAACTGGTAATGCCATAGTGCTGAGTTTAACTGGCACCTGGTATTGCACTGTATAGAGATTTTAACTGGCACCTGGTAATGCACGGTGTAGAGTTTAACTGGCACCTAGTAATGCACTCTGTAGAGTTTAACTGGGACCTGTTAATGAATTGTGTAGAGTTTAACTGGCACTTGGTAATGCACTGTGTAGAGTTTAACTGGCACCTGGTAATGTAGAGAGTTTAACTGGCACCTGGTAATGCACTCTGTAGAGTTTAACTGGCATCTGGTAATGCACTGTGTAGAGTTTAACTGGCACCTGGTAATGCACTGTGTAGAGTTTAACTGGCACCTGGTAATGTAGAGAGTTTAACTGGCACCTGGAAATGCCATAGTGTAGAGTTTAACTGGCACCTGGTAATGCCATAGTGTAGAGTTTAACTGGTTATGTTAATGCACTGTGTGTAGAGTTTAACTGGCACCTGGTAATGCACTGTGTGTAGAGTTTAACTGGCACCTGGTAATGCCATAGTGCAGTGAGTTTAACTGGCACCTGGTAATGCCATAGTGTAGAGTTTAACTGGCACCTGGTAATGCCATAGTGCAGTGAGTTTAACTGGCACCTGGTAATGCCATAGTGTAGAGTTTAACTGGCACCTGGTAATGTCATAGTGTAGAGTTTAACTGGCACCTTGTAATGCCATAGTTCTGGTGAGATCTGACAGATCTAGTAAACTATGCTGGATCTTCCAGTGCTGCTTTCAATGCTTCTACCTCTATGCTGTTCTTTTGGTTTCGATGGTGGATATATGACAAAAGGAAACACTATGAGATGGCCATCTTAACTAGTGTAGTTTTACTTACTGTAGACCTACATGTACCATGTAAAGTCAGTGCTTCTAATAAACTGACCTTTGTATTGTAAGTAGCTAGGCATGAACAACTCGGCCGTTATCTTTAAAACATACAGTACTTCAATCATTATCCCAGTGAAGTCTGGTGTGCGACCTTATCGTTGTCTTCGCCTTTAAAGGGTAACATGGATGTGTCTAAAACAGTGTCTATGGATGAACCAGGCTTCTCTAAACATATCTGACATGAGTTAGGGTTTTGTACGTCCTAGGGTCCAGTAAAACATATTTGTGTTTGTAAACACTCTCTGGATTTAATTAAGAAAGGGTCAAAGTCAAACACAGTGAAAGTCCCAGTTAGGCTTGACACACTTTGCCACTGCTATATATTTAAGAAAAATACTGAATGTCATTCAGTGTTGATGGTTGGATCCATCTCCAGGTAATCCTTGACATCTTGTGTAATTTACTCAATAGATGTCAGTGTTGAAAGATCGTATCCTGAAGAGTTAGAACGTTTTTTCCAAGATGGCGTAGCAGTGCGGTCGCGGTTTTATTCATTGTCCTAGTGTAAATATCCCGTTTCTTTTTTTAAATTTTTTAA
The DNA here is from genome assembly GCF_020615455.1 of Coregonus clupeaformis. NCBI lineage: Eukaryota > Metazoa > Chordata > Actinopteri > Salmoniformes > Salmonidae > Coregonus > Coregonus clupeaformis. The sequence goes on from NC_059210.1 coordinate 8,181,844, forward strand.
TTTTGTATATATTTCTCAATTTTTACTTTTCATTCTTTAACTAAATATACTTTCCTGCAACCCGCCTCACCCAACGTGGAAAGGATTCTATTATTTCTTTATAACTTTCATCAAGAACCTTAAGCTGAAACTAGTGTAGCTGCAACTGAATGGCTACTTGCTATTAGTCACCGTTAGCGTCTTCACCATTGTCCGTGGCCTACACTATCCACCAGCCAGCTCTAGCTCTAGCCTGGACAATTCGTCGGCCAGTCTGCACAGCGTGCTATCGACCCAGAGGTTATCGGACTTTCTGCCGGAATCACTGGACCCTAGCGCCGGATCATCGCAACCAGCTAGCTAGCTGCAACCTGTTGTTGGCTAATTACCATTGCCCCTATAGCAAGCACCAGTTAGCCTTGAGCTAGCCTCAGGCCCATCTCCCGGCTATCTACCTCTCTGTCAACCGGACGGGACCTCCTAGTGTTGACACTGAGCCCCGCCGATCCAACACGACTGGTTTGCCGACAAAATCGTCTGATGTGGTTTCAACAGGCTTCCCGTTGCGACGACCACGAAGATCCATCTGCCAGCCCCGGCCCGCTAGCACACGCAAACTACAACTGTGCTCCCTGCTAGCTGTGCTGAAGCACCAATTTGAACTGCTCTCGGACTCACATATTGCTGTTCACTGGACCTTATGATCACTCAGCTGCACAGCTGATGCCTGCTGGACTGTTCCTTTACACGGTACCCTGTCTTGTTTATTCTGTTTAGCCTCAGCCCAAACTTTATCGCTATTACCAGTTGTTGTCGTCTTAGCTCTCTCTAATAACACCTGTGATTGCTTTATGCCTCTCTCCCATGTCAATTATGCCTTGCCTATTGCTGTTTGGGTTAGTTCTTATTATACAATTTCACTGTAGAACCCCTAGTCCCTCTCAAACTGCCTCAAATAGTTCCTTTGTTCCACCCCCCCATACACGCCGAGACCGGCTCAATCGGTGCCTCCAGTGATGCTATCTCTTTCATTGTTACCCAACGCTTAGGTTTACCTCAACTGTACTCATATCCTTCCATATCCTTTTCTGTACATAATGCCCTGAATCTTTTCTACAACGCCCGGAGAACTGCCCCCTTTATTCTATGTACCCAACGCACTAGAAGACCAGTTCTTAAAGCCTTTAGTCGTATCCTTATTCTAGTCCTCCTCTGTTCCTCTGGTGATGTAGAGGCTAACCCAGGCCCTGCAGCCCCCAGTATCACTCCTACTCCCCAGGAGCTATCATTTGTTGACTTCTGTAACCGTAAAAGCCTTGGTGTTCTGCACGTAAATATCAGAAGCCTCCTTCCTAAGTTTGAGTTATTCACTGCGTTAGCACACTCCGCCAACCCTGATGTTCTAGCAGTGTCTGAATTCTGGCTTAGGAAGGCCACCAAAAATTCTGACATTTCCATCCCCAACTATAACATTTTCCGTCTAGATAGAACTGCCAAAGGGGGTGGAGTTGCAATCTACTGTAGAGATAGCCTGCAGAGCTCTATCATACTATCCAGGTCTGTGCCCAAACAGTTTGAGCTTCTACTTCTAAAAATCCACCTTTCCAGAAATAAATCTCTCACTGTTGCCGCTTGCTACAGACCCCCCTCAGCCCCCAGCTGTGCCCTGGACACCATATGTGAATTGATTGCCCCCATCTATCCTCAGAGTTCGTACTGCTTGGTGACCTAAATTGGGATATGCTTAACACCCCGGCCATCCTACAATCTAAACTAGATGCCCTCAATCTCACACAAATTATCAACGAACCTACCAGGTACAACCCTAAATCCGTAAACATGGGTACCCTCATAGATATCATCCTGACTAACTTACCCTCTAAATATACCTCCGCTGTCTTCAACCAGGATCTCAGCGATCACTGCCTTATTGCCTGCGTCCGTAACGGGTCCGCGGTCAAACGACCACCCCTCATCACTGTCAAACGCTCCCAAAAACACTTCAGCGAGCAGGCCTTCCTAATTGACCTGGCCCAGGTATCCTGGATGGATATAGATCTCATTCCGTCAGTAGAGGATGCCTGGTTGTTCTTTAAAAGTAATTTCCTCTCAATCTTAAATAAACATGCCCCATTCAAAAAATACAGAACTAAGAACAGATATAGCCCCTGGTTCTCCTCAGACTTGACTGCCCTTAACCAGCACAAAAACATCCTGTGGCGTACTGCATTAGCATCAAATAGCCCCCGCGATATGCAACTTTTCAGGGAAGTTAGGAACCAATATACACAAGCAGTCAGGAAAGCAAAGGCTAACTTTTTCAAACAGAAATTTGCATCCTGTAGCACTAACTCCAAAAAGTTTTGGGACACTGTAAAGTCCATGGAAAATAAGAGCACTTCCTCCCAGCTGCCCACTGCACTGAGGTTAGGAAACACTATCACCACCGATAAATCTACAATAATCGAGAATTTCAACAAGCATTTTGCTACGGCTGGCCATGCTTTCCACCTGGCTACCACTACCCCGGCCACCAGCTCTGCACCCCTCCGCTGCAACTTGCCCATGCCCCCCGCTTCTCCTTCACACAAATCCAGACAGCTGATGTTCTGAAAGAGCTGCAAAATCTGGACCCCTACAAATCATCTGGGCTAGACAATCTGGACCCTTTCTTTTCTAAAACTAGCCGAAATTGTCACAACCCCTATTACTAGCCTGTTCAACCTCTCTTTCGTAACGTCTGAGATCCCCAGAGATTGAAAGCTGCCGCGGTCATCCCCCTCTTCAAAGGGGGTGACACTCTAGATCCAAACTGTTACAGACCCATATCCATCCTGCCCTGCCTTTCAAAAGTTTTTGAAAGCCAAGTTAACAAACAGATCACCGACCATTTCGAATCCCACCGTACCTTCTCCGCTATGCAATCCGGTTTCCGAGCTGGTCATGGGTGCACTTCAGCCACGCTCAAGGTCCTGAACGATATTATAACCGCGATCGATAATAGACAGCACTGTGCAGCCGTTTTCATTGACCTGGCCAAGGCTTTCAACTCTGTCAACCACCGCATTCTTATTGGCAGACTAAATAGCCTTGGATTCTCAAATGACTGCCTCGCCTGGTTCACCAACTACTTCTCTGATAGAGTTCAATGTGTCAAATCGGAGGGCCTGTTGTCTGGACCTATGGCAGTCTCTATGGGGGTGCCACAGGGTTCAATTCTTTGGCCGACTCTTTTCTCTGTGTATATCAATGACGTCGCTCTTGCTGCTGGTGACTCTCAGATCCACCTCTACGCAGACGACACCATTTTGTATACATCTGGCCCTTCATTGGACACTGTGTTAACAAACCTCCAAACGAGCTTCAATGCCATACAACACTCCTTCAGTAGCCTCCAACTGCTCTTAAACACTAGTAAAACTAAATGCATGCTCTTCAACCGAACGCTGCTTGCACCCGCCCACCCAACTAGAATCACTACTCTCGAGGGGTCTGACCTAGAGTATGTGGACAACTACAAATATCTAGGTGTCTGGTTAGACTGTAAACTCTCCTTCCAGACTCACATTAAGAATCTCCAATCCAAAGTTAAATCTAGAATCGGTTTCCTATTTCGCAACAAAGCCTCCTTCACTCATGCTGCCAAACATGCCCTCGTAAAACTGACTATCCTACCGATCCTTGACTTCGGCGATGTCATTTACAAAATAGCCTCCAACACTCTACTCAGCAAATTGGATGTAGTCTATCACAGTGCCATCTGTTTTGTCTCCAAAGCCCCATATACTACCCACCACTGTGACCTGTATGCTCTTGTTGGCTGGTCCTCACTACATATTCGTCGCCAAACCCACTGGCTCCAGGCTATCTATAAATCACTGCTAGGCAAATCTCAGCCTTATCTTAGCTCATTGGTCACCATAGCAACACCCACCCGTAGTATGCGCTCCAGCAGGTATATCTCACTGGTCATCCCCAAAGCCAACACCTCCTTTGGCCGCCATTCCTTCCAGTTCTCTGCTGCCAATGACTGGAACAAATTGCAAAAATCTCTGAAGCTGGAGACACTTATCTCCCTCACTAACTTTAAGCATCAGTTGTCAGAGCACCTTACCGATCACTGCACCTGTACACAGCCCATCTGAAATTAGCCCGCCCAACTACCTCATCCCTATATTGTTATTTATTTTGCTCATTTGTACCCCAGTATCTCTATTTGCACATCATCTCTTGCACATCTATCATTCCAGTGTCAATACTAATTGTAATTATTTTGCACTATAGCCTATTTATTGCCTTACCTCCATAACTTGCTACATTTGCACACACTGTATATATATTTATTTATGTTGTATTTTTGACTTTCTTTTGTTTTACCCCATATGTAACTCTGTGTTGTTGTTTTTATCGCACTGCTTTGCTTTATCTTGGCCAGGTCGCAGTTGTAAATGAGAACTTGTTCTCAACTGGCTTACCTGGTTAAATAAAGGTGAAAAAAAAAAAAACTTGTTCACATTCCACCATCATATCATTACATAACAAAAGGTTTGAACTGTAATACCATTAATAGTCTGGATTGAACCATTTATTATAATGAGGTTTGAATTAATGAATTTTGACTCAATGAGGTTTGATCAAATCTTCACTGACCGGCTTCCTCTGCCTAACTGCCAAAAACAACACAAAAAATATGAGAGGAAATGTGTTTTGTCTCAGTGCCCATAGCTTGTCATAGTTTCTGATTACTCCTACTCCATTAATAAAGTATGTGGGGGTATACTGTGTGTTTACCATGATATATTTTCTCTTGTATAAACAACTTCAATCACAGAACATATCTGGGATGTGTTCCAAACGGCTACTTATAGTACACTATTTCTGGGTCCTGGTCAAATGTAGTGTGCTATAAAGGGAATAGGGTCTATGGCTCTGGTCAAAAGTAGTGCACTACATAGGGAATAGGGTGTAATTTGGGATGCAATCCTTTGTTGTTCCCTTATTAGCAAACTACCACTGAGCAAAGCAAAGCGTTCATACATTAATCCAAACAGTCAAGTGGTACGTTGAGCCTCTATTGAGTGATGGTTTTATTTTAACTTCGATTTCCATAGCAATCACGTAAATATTTTCAGTGCATAAGACTTGGCCAATTTATCAAAATTGGGTTGACGCAAGAGTGTTAAGAAGAACACGTCTAGGAAACGCAGTGTAGGAGAAAGGTTTCAACAAGTGACGTGTTTGCATTGTCACCACCGTGAGTTTGTTTGTCGGTCAAAGCTTCTTCAATGTCTTGTAGTTATAGTACCTTTGCTTGCGAATGCTTGCATTCCCCAAAACACTACTCATATTTCTTCTGTTTTTTTCTCCCCAATGTACAGTAGGAAACTGAAAAGTCACTAGGATAATAAAACAGTTAATTCAATATTAAATGTATTACATTCACTGTCAAGGATTGGCCACTGAACTTCATGTGATATACAGTGCATTCGGAAAGTATTCAGAAACCTTGACTCTTTCCACATTTTGTTATGTTACAGCCTTGTTTTAAAATTGATTAAATTGTTTGTACTTTTCATCAATCTACACACAATACCCCATAATGACAAAGCAAAAACAGGTTTTTAGAAATGTTTGCAAATAAAATAATATATACTGAAATATCACATTTACATAAGTAAATGTCGGTTTACATTTTCAGTGAATATACAACACATTTTTAAAATCTGAATCTCTCCCTCTCTCTGTCTCCCCTCCCGGGGACCTGAGCCTTTGGACCATGCCTCAGGACTACCTGGCCTGACGACTCCTGGCTGTCCCTGTCCACAGTCCACCTGGTCGTGCTGCTGATCCAGTTTCTGCTGTTCTGCCTATGGAACCCTGACCTGTTCAACGGACCTGCTACCTTATCCTGGAGCTGCTGTTTCGACCCTCTCTCTCCCCCTCTCTCTCTCCCTTTCTCTCTGTCGCACCTGCTGTCTCAACCTCTGAATGCTCGGCTATGAAAAGCCAACTGACATTTACTCCTGAGGTGCTGACCTGTTGCACCCTCTGCAACCACTGTGATTATTATTTGACCCTGCTTGTCATCTATGTCAGTTGGCTTTTCATAGCCGAGCATTCAGAGGTCGAGACAGCAGGTGCGATAGAGAGAAAAGCCTCTTATTTTACAATGGGTCCGCCGTGTTTCTGTGCAGCCTAGTTATGCTAATATATTTGAGACTAGTGTATTGCTGTTAATTTAGTCTTTGACTTAAATACTGTATCTTTCGTTAGGTAGTAAGTGTTAACGTTAGGTAGTAAGTGGCTACTGTGCTTGAAATTTAGCTAGCTTGTTGCTACCTGCATAGCTACTAGTAAACAATAGCTGGAACGACCTAGCGAACAGACGCAAACTGGCAGAGTCAATTCAGTGGCTAGCTTTGTACTTGGCTAGCTAACAGTAGCTGCTAGGGGTAAGTTATAACCTACATTTGTGTTTTGTTTTTACATATTGGTAGCCAGAGTCGTTCAAGGAATTCGGGACATGGGTGACTAGTTAATGTTAGCTTGGCTCTCTCTGTGTGTTCCTGCCGTGAAAGGAGGGGTTTCTTTTTTGTCTGAAAGCAATGGCTAGCTAGTATGCTAACTATTCTAGCTAACTAACTGGCTGAATAAGTTGACGACGAACTCGCTCAAGCTGTCGGGACTAACCCACAACGTTAGACACGGACACGGACGATCTGCTTGGCGTGTTGACACACTGGTGGTTTGTTGTGGCCGAGTATTGGTGCTAAACCATGTTGTTGGAGTCCGGCATGCTAGCTGGCTGTGGCGTCTTATGACTAGGTGCCCTGGACGATTTTCACGGAAGAATACTGTACCAAGTTAGCTAGCTAAATAAACTAAGTTAGTCTATTCCTAGAAAACATTGAACCGCTGTAGTTTACAACAATTATAGTTTCTGAGGTGGAAGTTGGGAGAGTTATATTTGGGTGTTGTGGTGAGGGAGGCCCCGCTCTCTCCTTTCCCAGATGTTTAGTTCATTTCATTCCGATCTCCTTTGCATTATTGTAGCCATTTTCTGTAGCCTGTCAACTATGCCTCTGTCTATCCCTGTTCTCTCCTCTCCGCACAGGCTATACAAATGCCTCACACCGCGTGGCTGCTGCCTCTCTAACCTGGTGGTCCCTGCACGCACCACCCACGTGGAGTTCCAGGTCTCAGGCAGCCTCTGGAACTGCCGTTCTGCTGCCAACAAGGCAGAGTTCATCTCAGCCTATGCTACCCTCCAGTCCCTCGACTTCTTGGCGCTGACGGAAACATAGATTACCACTGAAAACACTGCTACTCCTACTGCTCTCTCCTCCTCTGACCATGTGTTCTCGCATACCCCGAGAGCATCTTGTCAGCGGGGTGGTGGCACAGGAATCCTCATCTCTCCCAAGTGGACATTCTCTATTTTTTCCCTGACCCATCTATCTATCTCCTCATTTGAATTCCATGCTGTCACAGTCACTAGCCCATTTAAGCTTAACATCCTTGTCATTTATCGCCCTCCAGGTTCCCTTGGAGAGTTCATCAATGAGCTTGACGCCTTGATAAGTTCCTTTCCTGAGGATGGCTCACCCCCTCACAGTTCTGGGGGACTTCAACCTCCCTACGTCTACCTTTGACTCATTTCTCTCTGCCTCCTTCTTTCCACTCCTCTCCTCTTTTGACCTCACCCTCTCACCGTCCCCCCCTACTCACAAGGCAGGCAATACGCTTGACCTCATCCTTACTAGATGCTGTTCTTCTACTAATCTCACTGCAACTCCCTCCATGTCTCTGACCACTACTTTGTATCCTTTTCTCTCTCGCTCTCCTCTAACACTACTCACTCTGCCCCTACTCAGATGGTAATGCGCCGTCGCAACCTTCGCTCTCTCTCTCCCCTACTCTCTCCTCTTCCATCCTATCATCTCTTCCCTCTGCTCAATCCTTCTCCCTCCAATCTCCTGATTCTGCCTCCTCAACCCTCCTCTCCTCCCTTTCTGCATCCTTTGACTCTCTATGTCCCCTATCCTCCCGGCCGGCTCGGTCCTCCCCTCCAGCTCCGTGGCTTGATGACTCATTGCGAGCTCACAGAACAGGGCTCCGGGCAGCCGAGCGGAAATGGAGGAAAACTAGACTCCCCTGCGGACCTGGCATCTTTTCACTCCCTCCTCTCTACATTTTCTTCATCTGTTTCTGCTGCTAAGGCAACTTTCTACCACTCTAAATTCCAAGCATCTGCCTCTAACCCTAGGAAGCTCTTTGCCACCTTCTCCTCCCTGCTGAATCCCCCCTCCTCCCTCTCTGTGGATGACTTCGTCAACCATTTTGAAAAGAAGGTTGACGACATCCGATCCTCGTTGTTAAGTCAAATGACACTGCTGGTCCCTGCTCACACTGCCCTACCCTATGCTTTGACTTCTTTCTCCCCTCACTCTCCAGATAAAATCTTGCGACTTGTGACGGCCGGCCGCCCAACAACCTGCCCGCTTGACCCTATCCCCTCCTCTCTTCTCCAGACCATCTCCGGTGACCTTCTCCCTTACTTCACCTCGCTGATCAACTCATCCTTGACCGCTGGCTATGTCCCTTCCGTCTTCAAGAGAGCGAGAGTTGCACCCCTTCTCAAAAAACCAACACTCGATCCCTCTGATGTCAACAACTACAGACCAGTATCCCTTCTTTATTTTCTCTCCTAAACTATTGAGCGTGCCGTCTTTAGCCAACTCTCTTGCTATCTCTCTCAGAATGACCTTCTTGATCCAAACCAGTCAGGTTTCAAGACTGGTCATTCAACTGAGACTGCTCTTCTCTGTGTCACGGAGGCTCTCTGCACTGCTAAAGCTAACACTCTCTCCTCTGCTCTTGTCCTTCTAGACCTGTCTGCTGTCTTTGGTACTGTGAACCATCAGATCCTCCTCTCCACCCTCTCCGAGCTGGGCATCTCCGGCGCGGCTCACTCTTGGATTGCGTCCTGCCTGACCGGTCGCTCCTACCAAGTGGCGTGGCGAGAAGCTGTCTCCGCACCAAGTGCTCTCACCACTGGTGTCCCCCAGGGCTCAGTTCTAGGCCCTCTTCTATTCTCACTATACACCAAGTCACTTGGCTCTGTCATATCCTCACATGGCCTCTCCTATCATTGCTACGCAGACGACACACAACTAATCTTCTCCTTTCCCCCTTCTGATAACCAGGTGGCGAATCGCATCTCTGCATGTCTGGTAGACATATCAGTATGGATGACAGATCACCACCTCAAGCTGAACCTTGGCAAGACAGAGCTGCTCTTCGTCCCGGGGAAGGACGGCCCGTTCCATATATCTCGCCATCACGGTTGACAACTCCGTTGTGTCCTCCTCCCAGAGTGCGAAGAGCCTTGGCGTGACCCTGGACAACACCCTGTCGTTCTCCGCTAACATCAAGGCGGTGACCCGATCCTGTAGGTTCATGCTCTACAACATTCGGAGAGTACGACCCTGCCTTACACAGGAAGCGGCACAGGTCCTAATCCAGGCACTTGTCATCTGCCGTCTGGATTACTGCAACTCGCAGTTTTTTATTTTATTTTTATTTTTATTTTTTTGTCATTTAGCAGACGCTCTTATCCAGAGCGACTTACAGGAGCAATTAGGGTTACGTGCCTTGCTCAAGGGCACATCGACAGACTTTTCACCTAGTTGGCTCGGGGATTAGAACCAGCGACCTTTCGGTTACTGGCACAACGCTCTTACCCACTAAGCTACCTGTCGCTGTTGGCTGGGCTCCCTGCCTGTGCCATTAAACCCCTACAACTCATCCAGAATGCCGCAGCCCGTCTGGTGTTCAACCTTCCCAAGTTCTCTCATGTAACCCCGCTCCTCCGCACACTCCACTGGCTTCCAGTTGAAGCTCGCATCTGCTACAAGACCATGGTGCTTGCCTACGGAGATGTGAGGGAAACGGCACCTCCGTACCTTCAGGCTCTGATCAGTCCCTACACCCAAATGAGGGCATTGCGTTCATCCACCTCTGGCCTGCTGGCTCCCTCTACCTCTGCGGAAGCACAGTTCCCGCTCAGCCCAGTCAAAACTGTTCGCTGCTCTGGCACCCCAATGGTGGAATAAGCTCCCTCATGACGCCAGGACAGCGGAGTCACTCACCACCTTCCGGAGACATTTGAAACCCCACCTCTTTAAGGAATACCTGGGATAGGATAAAGTAATCCTTCTACCCCCCTTCCCCCCCAAAAAAAAAAGTGGTTATCCCACTGGCTATAAGGTGAATGCACCAATTTGTAAGTCGCTCTGGATAAGAGCGTCTGCTAAATGACGTAAATGTAAATGTAAATCTATGAACATTTGAACATCTTGAAGAACGATCTGGCCTTAATGGCCATGCACTCTTATAATCTCCACCCGGCACAGCCAGAAGAGGACTCGCCATCCCTCAGAGCCTGGTTCCTCTAGGTTTCTTCCTCGGGTTCCTGCCTTTCTAGGGAGTTTTTCCTAGCCACCGTGCTTCTACAACTACATTGTTTGCTCTTTGGAGTTTTAGGCTGGGTTTCTGTATAAACACTTTGTGAATTCTGCTGATGTAATTTGATTGAAAGTTGATTGAATAGGCCTATGTGTTAGAGTTTGAGAAAAAGATGAGGAGACCATATTTAAATGAAGCCAATTTCATTCCCAAGTTATGACCTAATATATATATATTTTTTATTTGTTACAAGTTCAAACAAAACCTGCAGTCTAGCAGCACGTATTGAGAGAGAGAGAGAGAGAGAGAGAGAGAGAGAGAGAGAGAGAGAGAGAGAGAGAGAGAGAGAGAGAGTTGCTTGACTTACAGCAACAGTGGGAGATCCTGTGTGACTGCTCCCCCGACGGCTTAACCAAATGGCAAGTGTGAGCCATTAGAGGTTTCATATTTTTTGTCAGTTTACTTAAGACTGCCTTTCCGCCATTAAATGACGTCAAACGGCCATAGCGAAGACTAAATAAGGCCCTTTCCTGTGTGTCACAGTCTGTCTGCAAAACTGTCTTCAATTTACACTGTTTCTAATGGTCGTATTTTTAAACACCCCTAGGTTTTGGTTGAGAAAAAAGAAAGTGTGTGTGTGGAGATACTTTATATTCTCCATTAAAAACAGACAGAGAAAAATGTTCCCTTAAAAGTCTCTGTTTAGGATAACTACGACGCAGGTGTTTCTCATAAAACGTTATTGAACTAACCAGACAGGGGGGTTATGGTTGGTACATGGATTCCTCAACGTGCTTCCTCTTGAGGAGGGGGGCCCACAGAATGACTAGTTTATGTACGCATCACTTCCTTTTCACTCCGGCTCAGTCATGGCCTGCGTCCCAAATGGTACCCTATTCCCTATCTAGTGCCCTACTTTTTTTTATACCAGGCCCTGGTCAAAGTAGTGCACTATATAGGGAATAGGGTGCCATTTGGAAAGCAGCCCCTAGATTGACATGTGCCGGAACCACGCTTTGTGATGGCAACCAGGATAATCGATCTTAACCAAGGAAGACAGGAGGATACATGAGGAGACAGAGGGAGGGAAGGGGGAGAGGTGATGGGACATCATGGATGGGAGATGAAGACCAGGGTTGGACAATGATTCTGTCATTAGACCCACTATAGTATGCAGTGAGCATAACTACCGCTAAATATGCAGTGAGCAGAACTACCGCTATATAATGCAGTGAGCAGAACTACCGCTAAATATGCAGTGAGCAGAGCTACCGCTATATATGCAGTGAGCAGAACTACCGCTAAATATGCAGTGAGCAGAACTACCGCTATATAATGCAGTGAGCAGAACTACAGCTAAATATGCAGTGAGCAGAACTACCGCTACATATGCAGTGAGCAGAACTACCGCTATATAATGCAGTGAGCATAACTACCCTATATAATGCAGTGAGCAGAACTACTGCTATATAATGCAGTGAGCAGAACTACCGCTATATAATGCAGTGAGCAGAACTACCGCTAAATATGCAGTGAGTAGAACTACCGCTATATGATGCAGTGAGCAGAACTACTGCTAAATATGCAGTGAGCAGAACTACCGCTATATAATGCATTGAGCAGAACTACCGCTATATAATGCAGTGAGCAGAACTACCGCTATATAATGCAGTGAGCAGAACTACTGCTAAATATGCAGTGAGCAGAACTACCGCTATATATGCAGTGAGCAGAACTACCGCTATATATGCAGTGAGCAGAACTACCGCTATATATGCAGTGAGCAGAACTACCGCTAAATATGCAGTGAGCAGAACTACCGCTAAATATGCAGTGAGCAGAACTAACGCTATATAATGCAGTGAACAGAACTAACGCTAAATATGCAGTGAGCAGAACTACCGCTATATATGCAGTGAGCAGAACTACCGCTATATATGCAGTGAGCAGAACTACCGCTATATAATGCAGTGAGCAGAACTACCGCTATATAATGCAGTGAGCAGAACTACCGCTAAATATGCAGTGAGCAGAACTACCGCTAAATATGCAGTGAGCAGAACTACCGCTAAATATGCAGTGAGCAGAACTACTGCTAAATATGCAGTGAGCAGAACTACCGCTAAATATGCAGTGAGCAGAACTACCGCTATATATGCAGTGAGCAGAACTACCGCTATATATGCAGTGAGCAGAACTACCGCTAAATATGCAGTGAGCAGAACTACCGCTAAATATGCAGTGAGCAGAACTACCGCTATATAATGCAGTGAGCAGAACTACCGCTAAAAATGCAGTGAGCAGAACTGCCGCTAAATATGCAGTTAGCAGAACTACCGCTATATAATGCAGTGAGCAGAACTACCGCTAAATATGCAGTGAGCAGAACTACCGCTAAATATGCAGTGAGCAGAACTACCGCTATATATGCAGTGAGCAGAACTACCGCTAAATATACAGTGAGCGGAACTACCGCTATATAATGCAGTGAGCAGAACTACCACTAAATTTGCAGTGAGCAGAACTACCGCTATATAATGCAGTGAGCAGAATTACCGCTATATAATGCAGTGAGCAGAACTATCGCTATATAATGCAGTGAGCAGAACTACTGCTATATAATGCAGTTAAATAAAGTCCACCTGTGTGCAATCTAAGTGTCACATGATCTGTCACATGATATCAGTATATATGAGTCTGCAACACCACTAAGCAAGGGGCACCACCAAGCAAGCGGCACCATGAAGGCCAAGGAGCTCTCCAAACAGGTCAGGGACAAAGTTGCGGAGAAGAGCAGATCAGGGTTGGGTTATAAAAACATATCCGAAACTTTTAACATCCTACGGAGCACCATTAAATTAATTATTAAAAAATTGAAAGAATATGGCACCACAACAAACCTGCCAAGAGAGGGCCGCCCACCAAAACTCACGGACCAGGCAAGGAGGGCATTAATCAGAGAGGCAGCAAAGACACCAAAGATAACCCTGATGGAGCTGCAAAGCTCCACAGTGGAGATTGAGTATCTGTCCATAGGACCTCTTTAAGCCGTACACTCCACAGAGCTGGGCTTTACAGAAGAGTGGGCAGAAAAAAGCCATTGCTTAAAGAAAAAAATAAGCAAACACGTTTGGTGTTCGCCAAAAGGCACTCCCCAAACATATGGAAGAAGGTACTCTGGTCAGATGAGACTAAAATTGAGCTTTCTGGCCATCAAGGAAAACGCTATGTCTGGCGCAAACCCAACACCTCTCATCACCCCAAGAACACCATCCCCACAGTGAAGCATGGTGGTGGCAGCATCATGCTGTGGGGATGTTTTCCATCTGCAGGGACTGGGAAACTGGTCAGAATTGAAGGAATGATGGATGGCGCTAAATACAGGGAAATTATTGAGGAAAAACGGTTTCAGTCTTCCAGAGATTTGAGACTGGGACAGAGGTTCACCTTCCAGCAGGACAATGATCCTAAGCATACTGCTAAAGCAACACTCAAGTGGTTTAAGGGAAAACATTTAAATGTCTTGGAATGGCCTAGTCAAAGCCCAGACCTCAATCCAATTGAGAATCTGTGGTATGACTTAAAGATTGCTGTACACCAGCAGAACCCATCCAACTTGAAGGAGCTGGAGCAGTTTTGCCTTGAAGAATGAGCAAAAATCCCAGTGGCTAGATGTGCCAAGCTTATAGAGACATACCCCAAGAGACTTGCAGCTGTAATTGCTGCAAAAGGAGGCTCTACAAAGTATTGACTTTGGGGGGGTGAATAGTTATGCACGCTCAAGTTTTCTGTTTTTTTGTCTTATTTCTTGTTTGTTTCACAAGAAAAAAATATTTAGCATCTTCAAAGTGGTTGGCATATTGTGTGTGTGGGGGGGGGGGTGAATACTTTCGCAAGCCACTGTACCTCCAGACAGACAGACAGACAGACAGACAGACAGACAGACAGATACACACACAGACAGACAGACACAGACAGACACATAGACAGACACACAGATATAGTATACTATATTGCCATTTCTATTTGCCATCTCTTCAATCTCAGCCTACAGGAAGTGTGTGCCCTCTGGCCTGGATGGAATCAAAAGTTTTACCGTTACCCAAGACTAGCAAAGCACCCTTTACTGGTTCAAACAGCCAACCAATCATCCTGCTACCGAACCTTAGTAAACTTCATAAAACATTTTTTTTATGACCTGATACAATGCTATTTCACAGTAAACAAATTAACAACTGACTTTCAGCACGCTTATAGGAAAGGGCATTCAACATGTAAGGCACTAACACAAATGACTGAAATAAATTGATAATAAGAAGATTGTGGGAGCTGTTTTGTTAGACTTCAGTGCAGCTTTTGACATTATTGATCATAGTCTGCTGCTGAAAGAACATATGTGTTATGGCTTTACCTCCTCTGCTATATCGTGGATTGTGAGTTACCTATCTAACAGAACACAAAGGGTGTTCTTTAATTTTACGGCAGTGGGCTAAATCAGGGTCACACAGAGTGTTTAATGGTAGTCTTAAACAAATCAACTTTGAAACAAAAGTATACACCGTACACACATGGTTATGGGCTTAAAAAAAGAAGACACCTGTACCATGTCAGACATAGAGTTTAAACGTATTACATTTTGAAATATAACAAAACAGTTTGATATAGAAACACGGATTTTCAGTGTTAAAAAAATATATAATGTTTAGTAATTATGGAATTATAAAAAATATTAATAACATTCCACCCGTGAGGCCACTAGGTAATTTGACTGCAGGAAAAGGCTACTGGAAGCCTCTCAAACGTAAACCAGGTAGAGTTTGGCATTCCTCAAGGTAGCTGTCTAGGCCCCTTACTGTTTCTGTTTTTACTAATGACTTAGCACCAGCATTGAGTAAAGCCTGTGTGTCTATGTATGCTGATGACTCAACATTTAACATGTCAGCTATCACAGCAAGTGAAATCACTGCTGCACTTAACAAAGAGATGCAGTCAGTTTCAGAATGGGTGGCAAGTAATAAGCTAGTACTAAATATAATAAAAAAGCTAAAATCTTTTTTTTGGGAAAAATAATTCTCTAAACCCTAAACCTCATCTAAATCTTATAATGAATAATGAGGCAATTGAACAAGTTGAGGAGACTAAACTGCTTGGTGTAACCCTAGATTATAAACTGACATGGTCAAAACATATTGATGCAATTGTAGCTAAGATGGGAATAGTTCTGTCCGTGATAAAGCGCTGCTCTGCTTTCCTGACATCACAATCAACGAAACAAGTCCTAATTAGGCCCTAATTTTATCCCGCCTGGACTACTGTCCAGTTATATGGTCAAGTGCCACAAAGAAGAACATAGTCATATTCCAGTTGGCCCAGAACAGAGCAGCACTGCTGGCCCTTAAATGTACATGGAGGGCTAATATTTCAATTTCATGCATGTCAATCTCTGCTGGCTCAAAGTAGAGGAGAGATTGACTGCATCACTACTTGTCTTTGTGAGAGGGTTTGACATGAGTCTCCTGAGTGGCGCAGTGGTCTAAGGCACTGCATTGCAGTGCAAGCTGTGCCACTAGAGATCCTGGTTCGAATCCAGGCTCTGTTGTAACCAGCCGTGACCGGGAGACCCATGGGGCGGCGCGCAAGTCGTCCAGGGGAGGGGAGGGAATGGCCGGCAGGGATGTAGCTCAGTTGATAGAGCATGGTGTTTGCAACGCCAGGGTTGTGGGTTCGATTCCCACAGGGGGTATGAAAAAAAATAAAATAATTTAAGTTGCTCTGGATAAGAGCGTCTGCTAAATGACGTAAAATGTAAAAAAAAAAAAATGTTGAAGCACCGAACTGTCTGTTCAAACAGCTCAGACACCCATACATACCCACAAACAATGCCACCAGGGGTCTCTTCACAGTCCCCAAGTCCAGAGCAGACTCTGGGAAACGCACAGCACTACTATGAGCCATGACTACAGTGAGGGAAAAAGTATTTGATCCCCTGCTGATTTTGTACGTTTGCCCACTGACAAAGAAATTATCAGTCTATAATGTTAATGGTAGGTTTATTTGAACAGTGAGAGACAGAATAACAACAAAAACATCCAGAAAAACGCATGTTAGAAATTGATTTGCATTTTAATGAGGGAAATAAGTATTTGACCCCCTCTCAATCAGAAAGATTTCTGGCTCCCAGGTGTCTTTTATACAGGTAACGAGCTGAGATTAGGAGCACACTCTTAAAGGGAGTGCTCCTAATCTCAGTTTGTTACCTGTATGAAAGACACCTGTCCACAGAAGCAATCAATCAATCAGATTCCAAACTCTCCACCATGGCCAAGACCAAAGAGCTCTCCAAGGATGTCAGGGACAAGATTGTAGACCTACACAAGGCTGGAATGGGCTACAAGACCATCGCCAAGCAGCTTGGTGAGAAGGTGACAACAGTTGGTGCGATTATTCGCAAATGGAAGAAACACAAAAGACCTGTCAATCTCCCTCGGCCTGGGGCTCCATGCAAGATCTCACCTTGTGGAGTTGCAATGATCATGAGAACGGTGAGGAATCAGCCCAGAACTACACGGGAGGATCTTGTCAATGATCTCAAGGCAGCTGGGACCATAGTCACCAAGAAAACAATTGGTAACACACTACGCCGTGAAGGCCTGAAATCCTGCAGCGCCCGCAAGGTCCCCCTGCTCAAGAAAGCACATATACAGGGCCGTCTGAAGTTTGCCAATGAACATCTGAATGATTCAGAGGAGAACTGGGTGAAAGTGTTGTGGTCAGATGAGACCAAAATGGAGCTCTTTGGCATCAACTCAACTCGCCATGTTTGGAGGAGAAGGAATGCTGCCTATGACCCCAAGAACACCATTCCCACCGTCAAACATGGAGGTGGAAACATTATGCTTTGGGGGTGTTTTTCTGCTAAGGGGACAGGACAACTTCACCGCATCAAAGGGACGATGGATGGGGCCATGTACTGTCAGATCTTGGGTGAGAACCTCCTTCCCTCAGCCAGGGCATTGAAAATGGGTCGTGGATGGGTATTCCAGCATGACAATGACCCAAAACACACGGCCAAGGCAACAAAGGAGTGGCTCAAGAAGAAGCACATTGAGGTCCTGGAGTGGCCTAGCCAGTATCCAGACCTTAATCCCATAGAAAATCTGTGGAGGGAGCTGAAGGTTTGAGTTGCCAAACGTCAGCCTCGAAACCTTAATGACTTGGAGAAGATCCGCAAAGAGGAGTGGGACAAAATCCCTCCTGAGATGTATGCAAACCTGGTGGCCAACTACAAGAAACGTCTGACCTCTGTGATTGCCAACAAGGGTTTTGCCACCAAGTACTAAGTCATGTTTTACAGAGGGGTCAAATACTTATTTCCCTCATTAAAATGCAAATCAATTTATAACATTTTTGACTTGCGTTTTTCTGGATGTTTTTGTTGTTATTCTGTCTCTCACTGTTCAAATTAACCTACCATTAAAATTATAGACTGATCATGTCTTTGGTAGTGGGCAAACGTACAAAATCAGCAGGGGATCAACTACTTTTTTCCCTCACTGTATATGGAACTCTCTTCCACATCAACTAACACAAGCGAGCTGTAAAATCTGATGTCTAAAACAGATTAAACAACACCTGACGGACGGCACAACATAGACAGTGATGAGACATACACACACACACACACACACACAAACACACACACAAGCATACGCACCCACACTCTTTAACACATGCACTCTACACACACAAACACACACACGCACACACATTGTAATGTCCCAGAAACCATAGACCCAATCCAATTTGCATACCGCCCCAACAGATCCACAGATGATGCAATCTGTATTGCACTACACACTGCCCTTTCCCACCTGGACAAGAGGAACACCTACATGAGAATGCTGTTCATTGACTACAGCTCAGCGTTCAACACCATAGTGCCCTTAAAGCTCATCACTAAGCTAAGGAACCTGGGACTAAACACCTCCCTCTGCAACTGGATCCTGTACTTCCTGACGGGCCGCCCCCAGGTGGTAAGGGTAGGTAACAACACATCTGCCACACTGATCCTCAACACGGGGGCCCCTCAGGGGTGCGTGCTCAGTCCCCTCCTGTACTCCCTGTTCACCCATGACTGCATGGCCAGGCACGACTCTAACACCATCATTAAGTTTGCCGACGACACAACAGTGGTAGGCCTGATCACCGACAACGATGAGACAGCCTATAGGGTGGAGGTCAGAGACCTGGCCGTGTGGTGCCCGGATAACAACCTCTCCCTCAACGTGACCAAGACAAAGGAGATGATTGTGGACTACAGGTAAAAAAAGAGGACTGAGCACACCCCCATTCTCATCGACGGGGCTGTGGTGGAGCAGGTTGAGAGCTTCAAGTTCCTTGGTGTCCACATCACCAACGAACTATCATGGTCCAAACATTTTTACAATTACAGTCATTTAGCAGACACTCTTATCCAGAGTGACTTACAGTTAGGGAGTGCATACATTATTATTATTTTTTAATTTTTTCATACTGGCCCCCCGTGGGAATCGAACCCACAACCCTGGCGTTGCAAACGCCATGCTCTACCAACTGAGCTACATCCCTGCTGGCCATTCCCTCCCCTATCCTGGATGACGCTGGGCCAATTGTTCGCCGCCCCATGGGTGTCCCAGTCACGGCCGGCTACGACAGAGCCTGGATTCGAACCAGGATCTCTAGTGGCACAGCTTACACTGCGATACGCCACTCGGGAGGACAAACACACCAAGACAGTCGTTAAGAGGGCACGACAAAGCCTATTCCCCCTCATGAGACTGAAAAGATTTGGCATCGGTCCTCAGATCCTCAAAAAGTTATACAGCTGCACCATCGAGAGCATCCTGACTGGTTGCATCACCGCCTGGTATGGAAACTGCTCGGCCTCCGACCGCAAGGCACTACAGAGGGTAGTGCGTACGACCCAGTACATCACTGGGGCCAAGCTTCCTGCCATCCAGGACCTCTATACCAGGCGGTGTCAGAGGAAGGCCCTCAAAATTGTCAAAGACTCCAGCCACCCTAGTCTTAGACTGTTCTCTCTGCTACCGCACGGCAAGCGGTACCGGAGTGCCAAGTCTAGGTCCAAAAGGGTTCTCAACAGCTTCTACCCCCAAGCCATAAGACTCCTGAACAGCTAGTCATGGCTACCCGGACTATTTGCAACCCCATCCCATCTTTTTACGCTGCTGCTACTCTGTTAATTATTTATGCATAGTCATTTTAATCTACCCACATGTACATATTACCTCAACTACCTCAACTAGCCAGTGCCCCCGCACATTGACTCTGCACCGGTACCCCCCTGTATATAGCCTCCCTACTGTTATTTTATTTTACTTCTGCTCTTTTTTTCTCAAAACTTTTTTGTTGTTTTATTTTACTTTTTTATTAAGAAATAAATGCATCGTTGGTTAAGGGCTCTAAGTAAACATTTCATGGTAATGTCTACACCTGTTGTATTCGGCGCATGTGGCAAATAAAATTTAATTCGATTTGATGTAGTGATATTGTGGTGTTGTGGATTTTATATTGTACATTTGTAATATTAGAGTAATGATGTAATCATGTCTTGTATGATGTAATAATGTCTTGTATGATGTAATAATGTCTTGTATGTTTTGTAGGCTGTTGTTGTGTTTTCTTGTGATGTAACTGTTTTAACCCTGTTTGGACAACAGCTAATGGGGATCCTAATAAATACTGACACAGACATACACATAGACTGTCACGGTCGTTCATCGACGGGTCAGACCGAGGCGCAGCGTGATATGCGTACATGTTTATTTTAATGAATAAACAACCAACAAAACAATAAACAAACGAAACGTGAAGTCCAAGGTAGAACACAAAACATACCTACACGGAACAAGATCCCACAACCCACTAGTGCCAATAGGCTACCTAAGTATGGTCCCCAATCAGAGACAACGAGCGACAGCTGCCTCTGATTGGGAACCACACCGGCCAACATAGATCTAGACGATCTAGATCTAAACCTAGAAAATACAACATAGAACATACCACACAGAAAATACACACCCTGACTCAACAAATACCAGTCCCCAGAGTCAGGGCGTGACACAGACAGACACAAAGATAGACAGACAGACAGACAGACACACAGACAGCCTCTTAGTCCAATAATCATTCCTCTGGTATCACTTTGGATTGAGAGTTATAGGGGTCACACCTTATGGAGATTGCTCTCTTCCTGTATCTCATTAGATGCCGTTTATGATAAATACTGCCCTGTAATCTTCCATAGATGTTGTGGATCGCTATATGAGACATTTTGTGTCAGCTCAAGTAACACTAGACGAGGCTGAAACTCAACAAACACTAGACAAGGCTGAAACTCCACAAACACTAGACGAGGCTGAAACTCCACAAACACTAGACGAGGCTGAAACTCCACAAACACTAGACGAGGCTGAAACTCCACAACCACTAGACGAGGCTGAAACTCCACAACCACTAGACAAGGCTGAAACTCCACAACCACTAGACGAGGCTGAAACAACAACCACTAGACGAGGCTGAAACTCAACAACCACTAGACGAGGCTGAAACTCAACAAACACTAGACGAGAATGAAACTCCACAAACACTAGACGAGGCTGAAACTCAACAACCACTAAACATCAACTGTATAAAGTGCCATTTGTTTGTTTGCAGTGGTGTAAAGTACTTACGTAAAAATAGTACTACTTAAGTAGTTTTTTGGGGTATCTGTACATTATTTATGTTTTAGACAACTTTTACTTTTACTTCACTTCATTCCTAAAGAAAATAATGTACTTTTTTACTCCATACATTTTCGCTGACACCCAAAAAGTACTTGTTACATTTTGAATGCTTAGCAGGACAGGAAGATGGTCCAATTCACGTCCTTATCAAGAGAACTTCCCTGGTCATCCCTACATGCCTCTGATCTGGCGGACTCACTAAACACACAATGTGTCATTTGTAAATTATGTCTGAAAATGCTGCTTCAATTTGATCACATGCTTCCACCATAGCTTGAATGAGGGCCATCTGGACATAGGGCCGGAGATCATAAACCTTCCACCGCAATGCTGAGAAGAACTCCTCGATGGGGTTTAGGAAGGGGGAGTATGGTGGAAGGTATTGAACTGTAAATTGTGGGTGTTGATGAAACCAGTTTTGGACCAGAGCAGAACGATGGAATGCCACATTGTCCCAGACGACAATGTATTGCATCTGGTCCCTTTGGATCACCGAATTTTCAATAATGTCCAACAGGTCTCTCTGTCAACAAAGCCTGTATCCTTAAAAAACATCAAGTTCTGATGAAACAACTGTATAACGTGCCATTTGTTTGTTTGCATGGTGTAAAATTCCTCCGTAAAAATACTTTAAAGTACTACTTAAGTTGTTTTTGGGGGTATCTGTACATTATTTATATTTTAGACAACTTTTACTTTTACTTCACTACATTCCTAATGAAAAGAATGTACTCCATACATTTTCGCTGACACCCAAAAAGTGCTCGTTACATTTTGAATGCTTAGCAGGACAGGAAGATGGTCCAATTCACGTCCTTATCAAGAGAACATCCCTGGTCATCCCCACTGCCTCTGATCTGGCGGACTCACTAAACACATGCTTCATTTGTAAATTATGTCTGAGTGTTGGACTGTGCCCCTGGCTATCCGTAAATTGAAAAAATAAGAAAATGGTGCTGTCTGGTTAGCTTAATATAAGGAATTAGAAATTATTTATACTTTTACTTTTGATATTTAAGTATATTTTAGCGATTACATTTACTTTTTATACTTACAGTTTTTTTAATTGCTTAAGCACATTTTTGAAAACAGGGCCGGTTTTTCAAACCCCTTCACACAATTAGCACAACACTACACCAAGGTAGCACCACACCTCAGATCATTTGCAAAATGGAACGCTTTTGTCAAAACTATACAATGTCTTATAAAAACCTTATTTTGTTGTCATAACATAAACCCAACCATCACATGGTCTGATTCATAACATAAACCCAACCATCATATGGTCTGATTCATAACATAAACCCAACCATCATATGGTCTGATTCATAACATAAACCCAACCATCATATGGTCTGATTCATAACATAAACCCAACCATCATATGGTCTGATTCATAACATAAACCCAACCATCATATGGTCTGATTCATAACATAAACCCAACCATCATATGGTCTGATTCATAACATAAACCCAACCATCATATGGTCTGATTCTGTTTGAATCAGTTAAACACTCCTGTGCTCAACCTAAAACACTTTTAGCATTTACACAGAGAAAGTGTCAAAATAAATTCACCAACACCACATGACACCAATTGTGCAGACTAATGAAAATATGTATTTATTTTCATGTACTCAAGTCAGTCAATACTGAACATTTCAACAAAACATTCATAACAAAACGTTTTCCAGTTTTCATACAGTATTACTGACCGTACCATTGTACTAATAAGCTTATAGTAATACTGTAACATAAATTACATATCCAGTTCAGTTGTCACGACTTCCGCCGAAGTTGGTGCCTCTCCTTGTGCGGGCGGCTATCGGCGGTCGTCGTCACCGGCTTTCTAGCTGCCACCGATCTACGTTTCTTTTTCCATTTGTTTTGTCTTGTTTTGTCTTGTACACACCTGGTTCCCATTGTATGATGATTATTTCCCTATTTCACCCTCTGGTTCCCACATGGTTTTGTGCGTGTGTCACACCCTGGCTCTGGGGACTCTATATGTTGAGCCAGGGTGTGTATATTCTATGTAGTGTATTTCTGTGTTGGCCAGAGTGGTTCCCAATCAGAGGCAACGAGTGTCAGCTGTTGCTGGTTGTCTCTGATTGGGAGCCATATTTATAGAGGCTGTTTTACCACAAGAGTTGTGGGATCTTGTTCCAGTTGGTTTGTTCCTTTTGGTCTGTACCGTAGGACTGCACGTATCGTTTGTTGTTTTGTTCGAGTGTTTACTCTCTTTAAATAAAGTATGTTTGCTCATCACGCTGCGCCTTGGTCTACTCACTCTAGCGATCGTGACTGAAGATCCCACCATACCAGGACCAAGCAGCGTGTCCAGGAGCAGGCGGCCTGGACATGGGAGGAAGCGCCGGGAAAGGAGCTGGAAAGGTTGGCGATGGCCCAGGTGGGCAAATCGTGGTCCTGGGAGGACATGCTCGGGGGCAAGGGGCCATGGGCTAAGATTAAGGCCCTGGCGAGAGAGGAGCAACGGCGTCAACAGTGTCGTCGTCGGACGGACGAGAGGCAACCCCAGACATTTTTAGGGGGGCACACGGCATGGGCGACTGGGCAGCAGGAGGCTGCCACAGGGGCGAAATGGGAGACAGAGAGAAGGCCACCGGGTTACGGGGAGCCATTGGTGAGAGGAGGGAAGGAAGTTGTAGAGGCACGGCGAGAGGTACTGAGGTGTATTGCCAGTCCGGTCCGGCCCGTTCCTGATCCCCGTTTAAGGCCAGTGGTGTGTGTTCCCAGTACGGTCCGGCCTGTTCCTGTTCCTCGCACCAAGCCTACGGTGTGCGTCGCCAGCCCGGCCCGGCCTGTTCCTGCTACTCGCACCAAGCCTACGGTGTGCGTCGCCAGCCCGGCCCGGCCTGTTCCTGCCACTCGCACCAAGCCTACGGTGTGCGTCGCCAGCCCGGCCCGGCCTGTTCCTGCCACTCGCACCAAGCCTACGGTGTGCGTCGCCAGCCCGGCCCGGCCTGTTCCTGCCACTCGCACCAAGCCCTACGGTGCGCGTCGCCAGCCCGGCCCGGCCTGTTCCTGCTCCCCGCACCAAGCCTACGGTGCGCGTCGCCAGCCCGGCCCGGCCTGTTCCTGCCCCTCGCACCAAGCCTACGGTGCGAGTCGTCAGCCCGGCCCGGCCGGTTCCTGCTCCACGCACCAAGCCAGGGGTGCGTATCGTCAGTCCGGTAAGGCCCGTTGCTGCTCCACGCACCAAGCCAGGGGTGCGTATCGTCAGCCCGGTCCGGCCCGTTCCTGTTCCACGCACCAAGCCAGGGGTGCGCATCGTCAGCCCGGTCCGGCCCGTTCCTGCTCCACGCACCAAGCCAGGGGTGCGCATCGTCAGCCCGGTCCGGCCCGTTCCTGCTCCACGCACCAAGCCAGGGGTGCGCATCGTCAGCCCGGTCCGGCCCGTTCCTGCTCCACGCACCAAGCCAGGGGTGCGAGTCATCAGCCCGTCCGGCCCGTTCCTGCTCCACGCACCAAGCCAGGGTGCGAGTCGTCAGCCCGGTCCGGCCCGTTCCTGCTCCACGCCCCAAGCCAGGGGTGCGCATCGTCAGCCCGGTCCGGCCCGTTGCTGCTCCACGCACCAAGCCAGGGGTGCGCATCGTCAGCCGGTCCGGCCCGTTCCTGCTCCACGCACCAAGCCAGGGGTGCGCATCGTCAGCCCGGTCCGTCCCGTTCCTGTTCCACGCACCAAGCCAGGGGTGCGCATCGTCAGCCCGGTCCGGCCCGTTCCTGTTCCACGCACCAAGCCAGGGGTGCGCATTGTCAGCCCGGTCCGGCCCGTTCCTGCTCCACGCACCAAGCCAGGGTTGCGCATCGTCAGCCCGGTCCGGCCCGTTGCTGCTCCACGCACCAAGCCAGGGGTGCGCATCGTCAGCCCGGTCCGGCCCGTTCCTGCTCCACGCACCAAGCCAGGGGTGCGCGTCGTCAGTCCGGCAAAACCCGTGCCTGGGTCACCGGTGCCTGGTCAGGTACCGGTCAGCTGCTCCACACCGGAGCTTAAGCCATCCGCTCCTACGATGTCCAGTCCAGCTCCAGCCAGCGGGGCCAGACCGGACCAGGGCGCTACGGGGGATTATTGGAGGGTGGTGGGCGAGCCCGAGCCGGAACCGCCTCCGAGGAGGAATGCCCACCCAGCCCTCCCCTGGTTTGTTTATGTTTAGGCGCGGTCGCAGTCCGCGCCTTTAGGGGGGGGTACTGTCACACCCTGGCTCTGGGGACTCTATATGTTGAGCCAGGGTGTGTATATTCTATGTAGTGTATTTCTGTGTTGGCCAGAGTGGTTCCCAATCAGAGGCAACGAGTGTCAGCTGTTGCTGGTTGTCTCTGATTGGGAGCCATATTTATAGAGGCTGTTTTCCCACAAGAGTTGTGGGATCTTGTTCCAGTTGGTTTGTTCCTTTTGGTCTGTACCGTAGGACTGCACGTATCGTTTGTTGTTTTGTTCGAGTGTTTACTCTCTTTAAATAAAGTATGTTTGCTCATCACGCTGCGCCTTGGTCTACTCACTCTAGCGATCGTGACAGCGTGTTTGTTCGTTGTGTTGTGTCATACGCTTTTGTGAGCTGGAGTGTTTTCCCTGTGTGGAAATTAGTGTTTGTTTTTCAGAGTAAAGTACGTTGTGTACTCAGTTCTGTGTCCTGCGTCTGACTCCATCCTACCGCTGCACATTTGACACCCTGACATCAGTACCGAATAAAAAATAAAAATAACCTAAACATCTCTCCGCCTAGCTGGATCTGGCCACAGGGCCTCGTCAACATCACAGACTATATTTTCATTTGCAAGGCAACGTGGGAAGAATATTTTGGAGTGACGAATCCACCGTTGTATGGATGCTGCTTCAATTTGATCACATGCTTCCACCATAGCTTGAATGAGGGCCATCTGGACATAGGGCCGGAGATCATAAACCTTCCACCGCCATGCTGAGAAGAACTCCTCGATGGGGTTTAGGAAGGGGGAGTATGGTGGAAGGTATTGAACTGTAAATTGTGGGTGTCGATGAAACCAGTTTTGGACCAGAGCAGAACGATGGAAAGCTACATTGTCCCAGACGACAATGTATTGCATCTGTTCCCTTTGGTTTGCTGCTGTGATAATATTGTGTAATCTGTCTAAAAATGTAAGAATGAGGTCAGTGTTGTAAGGACCCAAGTGTGCATGGCGGTGGAGGACCCCATTCTGTGTAATGGCAGCACAAAGGGTAATTTTACCCCCACGTTGCCCTGGTACATTGACAATAGCCCTGTGGCCAATGATGTTTCTTCCCCTTCTTCTCGCTGTTGTCAGGTTAAATCCAGCCTCATCAATGTATATAAACTCATGCGGGACTTCCTCCGCATCCATTTGCAAAACTCTCTGAAATACAGCAAAAGATCACATTGTGTAGATCAATGTACTGTAGGTCTGCTATACAGTACAATTACATGTACAGTAAAAAGGTTATGTGTGCAGTACACAATACTACAGTCAGTGAACAAAACGTACCACCACATATTCACGCCGCAGGCCTTTCACCCTGTCTGAATTTCTTTCAAATGGCACTTTATACAGTTGTTTCATCATAACTTGATGTTTTTTAAGGATACGGGCTATTGTTGACAGAGTGGACATTATTGAAAATTCGGTGATCATTGACAATATGTGCTTGAATTTCTCTAAGTCTGATTGCATTATTGGCTAAAAACTAGGTTTATGATCTCTCTCTCTCTCTTGCTCCTGTGTGAATATGGGGCCCCTCCCTCCTTGGTGTTCTCAACGTTCAATCCTATGTTGGCCAAACAAAATACATGTAGCTTACTGTAAAATGATACAGGAATAGATACCAAAACTGTTGATATAGTACATGCAGTAAGCTATGGATTTTCTGTTGACAGAAGACAAGTTTCTCACCTGTGCTCTTGACGAAATGTCCGAACTATTGATGCCACCGTGTACCTGCTTAGGATAGGCTGTACTCTCAGTCCAGCCCCCCTCAGTGTTAGTCCGTGGTTTATTACATGGTCCACAATTGTAGCACGAATTTCGTTACACAGATTTGGTTGTCTTCTTCTTTGTGCATGTCCTACCCCTCCTCCAGGTCTTCCTCTCCCTCTCCCTCTTCCTCTTCCTCTTCCTCTGACACCGTCCATTTTTTTTTTTGAAGACAGGTGAACTTACCTGTTGCCTTTTTATAGTGCTTAAACCTGATTGGTGTGTCTACAATTAAGCACCAGTGTGTGCGCACACCTGGTGGCTGTGTTTAACCAATTGGTTCATGGGTGTGTTCATTTGAAATTTGAAATTACATCATGATACATTTCTGTGTCAAATGCATACAAGTGTGTTTAGTGTTTTGCAAATCACTGTGTGTAATGTTTTGCAAAAAGTGTGAAGCTGACAATGTGCTTACAGTTATGCAAATCTAGGCCGGTGTTTTGCTCCTTGAGTGTAAGGTTTTGCTAATTGTGGGAAAGTTTTAATTTTAGTGTGTAAGCAATTGAAAAACACTGTAAGTATATTTAAAATCAAATATTTTTAGACTTTTTATCAAGTAGCAAGCTACCCTCCCTCACTGTTCATTCCCTTCATAGAGGTGCAACTCTGCGGTGTACAGTACTTCTTTCTCCATTACCACTGTCTGTGTTTCTCGCAAATTGACTAGTTCCATGGATATATTTCAGTCAGGGCCCGGCCTGCACTCTCCAACAGCATTTCCTTGTGTTTACGAAAACATGTAAACTGACTGACGTATGAACAAGTCAAAGTGAGCAGTCAGCCCTCTTGGCTTCCGTCCCACTCAGCCAAGTGGCCATATGAAAGCTGGGTTTGTGTTGCTGAAGCAGCCTACATGGTGAGTGTGTCTGTGTCTATGTGTGTGTGTGTGTGTGTCTGTGTCTATGTGTGTGTGTGTGTGTGTGTGTGTGTGTGTGTGTGTGTGTGTGTGTGTGTGTGTGTGTGTGTCTGTGTCTATGTGTGTGTGTGTGTGTGTGTCTGTGTCTATGTGTGTGTGTGTGTGTGTGTCTATGTGTGTATGTGTGTGTGTGTGTGTGTCTATGTGTGTGTCTGTGTTTGTGTGTGTCTGTGTCTATATGTGTGTCTATGTGTGTGTGTCTGTGTCTATGTGTGTGTATGTGTGTGTGTGTCTATGTGTGTGTATGTGTGTGTGTGTGTGTCTATGTGTGAGTGTGTGAGTGTGTCTATGTGTGAGTGTGTGAGTGTGTCTATATGTGTGTGTGTGTGTGTGTGTGTGTGTGTGTGTGTGTGTGTGTGTCTATGTGTGAGTGTGTCTATGTGTGTGTGTGTGTGTGTGTGTGTCTATGTGTGAGTGTGTGTGTGTGTCTATGTGTGAGTGTGTGAGTGTGTCTATGTGTGAGTGTGTGTGTTTGTGTGTGTGTCTATGTGTGAGTGTGTCTATGTGTGTGTGTGTGTGTGTGTGTGTCTATGTGTGAGTGTGTGTGTGTGTGTCTATGTGTGAGTGTGTGAGTGTGTCTATGTGTGAGTGTGTGTGTGTGTCTATGTGTGAGTGTGTGTGTGTGTCTATGTGTGAGTGTGTCTATGTGTGTGTGTGTGTGTGTGTGTGTGTGTCTATGTGTGAGTGTGTGTGTGTGTCTATGTGTGAGTGTGTGAGTGTGTCTATGTGTGAGTGTGTGTGTGTGTCTATGTGTGAGTGTGTGAGTGTGTGTGTGAGTGTGTGTGTGTGTCTATGTGTGAGTGTGTGTGTGTGTCTATGTGTGAGTGTGTCTATGTGTGTGTGTGTGTGTGTGTGTGTGTCTATGTGTGAGTGTGTGTGTCTATGTGTGAGTGTGTGAGTGTGTCTATGTGTGAGTGTGTGTGTGTGTCTATGTGTGAGTGTGTGAGTGTGTCTATGTGTGAGTGTGTGAGTGTGTCTATGTGTGAGTGTGTCTATGTGTGAGTGTGTGAGTGTGTCTATGTGTGAGTGTGTCTATGTGTGAGTGTGTGAGTGTGTCTACGTGTGAGTGTGTGAGTGTGTCTATGTGTGAGTGTGTCTATGTGTGAGTGTGTGAGTGTGTCTATGTGTGAGTGTGTCTATGTGTGAGTGTGTGAGTGTGTCTATGTGTGAGTGTGTGAGTGTGTTTATGTGTGAGTGTGTCTATGTGTGAGTGTGTGTGTGTGTGTCTATGTGTGTGTGTGTCTATGTGTGAGTGTGTGTGTGTGTCTATGTGTTTGTGTGTGCTGCTGCTGCTGCTGCTCCTACAAGGTGGACGGCCAGTTGTTTTTCCTGGCAAAGCTTGAACAAACAGACCAATTAAATTGCCTCTGCCCGGTGTGTCAAATTCTGATCTACGGTTTTATTTTGCATTATTTGACAGAGGCTTGGGAATAAATCTGGAGTCTGAGAACAGAACAAGAGAGACAGAGATATTTAATACGGGCTGCTGAAGTTTCCTATGGTTTGCATATAATTCCTGAGTGGTAACAGGTCTGCGTCTGACGGTAAGACAAGCACGCAAACCACCAGTTAGAAGCGGGAACCGAACCGACCTGCGTTCAAATACTATTTGAAATCATTCCAAATGTTTTATCTGGGCTTCATTGAGGTTGCTTGGCGCAATGGAACCATTAGAATGAACGCAAAACTGAAAACCCCACCCATCTGGCACCCCAGGTAGGCTAAAAGCAAACAAGAAAGAACGATTTCAAATAGTATTTGAACCCAGGTCTGGAACTAGAACCGACACATGGTCAAAATAGGGGTGCTGCAGTGAACAGCTTTCTGGTGCTATGATCTGAAATATTCAAAACTTATACATGCAACTTTTCTCTAACTCTCCTGAATACATGAAATGTATGGCTCTTCTCTCCTTTTTCTGAGTGTTTGAACTGCATTATTCATCTGAAGCTGTGTTTCAACTCCTCTCTCTGCCTACGGCACTCTCACCCCCAAGAGTGAACCAAGTACCCTTCCCTTTTCAAATTCAATCCCAAATCTTCCTCCTTTTTAGTTGTTATTCTTTAAAGTGCCTTTTCTCCAAAGCTGGGTCTGGAGGTGTCAGTCTGCTGGATGAGGTGTCGTCACATGAGAGAGAGAGAGAGAGACAGAGAGAGAGAGAGAGAGAGAGAGAGAGAGAGAGAGAGAGAGAGAGAGAGAGAGAGAGAGAGAGAGAGAGAGAGAGAGAGAGAGAGAGAGAGAGAGAGAGAGAGAGAGAGAGAGAGAGAGACAGAGAGAGAGACAGAGAGAGAGAGAGAGAGAGAGAGAGAGAGAGAGAGAGAGAGAGAGAGAGAGAGAGAGAGAGAGAGAGAGAGAGAGAGAGAGAGAGAGAGAGAGAGAGAGAGAGAGAGAGAGAGAGAGAGAGAGAGAGAGAGAGAGAGAGAGAGAGAGAGAGAGAGAGAGAGAGAGAGAGAGAGAGAGAGAGAGAGAGAGAGAGAGAGAGAGAGAGAGAGAGAGAGAGAGAGAGAGAGAGAGAGAGAGAGAGAGAGAGAGAGAGAGAGAGAGAGAGAGAGAGAGAGAGAGAGAGAGAGAGAGAGAGAGAGAGAGAGAGAGAGAGAGAGAGAGAGAGAGAGAGAGAGAGAGAGAGAGAGAGAGAGAGAGAGAGAGAGAGAGAGAGAGAGAGAGAGAGAGAGAGAGAGAGAGAGAGAGAGAGAGAGAGAGAGAGAGAGAGAGAGAGAGAGAGAGAGAGAGAGAGAGAGAGAGAGAGAGAGAGAGAGAGAGAGAGAGAGAGAGAGAGAGAGAGAGAGAGAGAGAGAGAGAGAGAGAGAGAGAGAGAGAGAGAGAGAGAGAGAGAGAGAGAGAGAGAGAGAGAGAGAGAGAGAGAGAGAGAGAGAGAGAGAGAGAGAGAGAGAGAGAGAGAGAGAGAGAGAGAGAGAGAGAGAGAGAGAGAGAGAGAGAGAGAGAGAGAGAGAGAGAGAGAGAGAGAGAGAGAGAGAGAGAGAGAGAGAGAGAGAGAGAGAGAGAGAGAGAGAGAGAGAGAGAGAGAGAGAGAGAGAGAGAGAGAGAGAGAGAGAGAGAGAGAGAGAGAGAGAGAGAGAGAGAGAGAGAGAGAGAGAGAGAGAGAGAGAGAGAGAGAGAGAGAGAGAGAGAGAGAGAGAGAGAGAGAGAGAGAGAGAGAGAGAGAGAGAGAGAGAGAGAGAGAGAGAGAGAGAGAGAGAGAGAGAGAGAGAGAGAGAGAGAGAGAGAGAGAGAGAGAGAGAGAGAGAGAGAGAGAGAGAGAGAGAGAGAGAGAGAGAGAGAGAGAGAGAGAGAGAGAGAGAGAGAGAGAGAGAGAGAGAGAGAGAGAGAGAGAGACAGAGAGAGAGAGAGAGAGAGAGAGAGAGAGAGAGAGAGAGAGAGAGAGAGAGAGAGAGAGACAGAGAGAGAGAGAGAGAGAGAGAGAGAGAGAGAGAGAGAGAGAGAGAGAGAGAGAGAGAGAGAGAGAGAGAGAGAGAGAGAGAGAGAGAGAGAGAGAGAGAGAGAGAGAGAGAGAGAGAGAGAGAGAGAGAGAGAGAGAGAGAGAGAGAGAGAGAGAGAGAGAGAGAGAGAGAGAGAGAGAGAGAGAGAGAGAGAGAGAGAGAGAGAGAGAGAGAGAGAGAGAGAGAGAGAGAGAGAGAGAGAGAGAGAGAGAGAGAGAGAGAGAGAGAGAGAGAGAGAGAGAGAGAGAGAGAGAGAGAGAGAGAGAGAGAGAGAGAGAGACAGAGAGAGAGAGAGAGAGAGAGAGAGAGAGAGAGAGAGAGAGAGAGAGAGAGAGAGAGAGAGAGAGAGAGAGAGAGAGAGAGAGAGAGAGAGAGAGAGAGAGAGAGAGAGAGAGAGAGAGAGAGAGAGAGAGAGAGAGAGAGAGAGAGAGAGAGAGAGAGAGAGAGAGAGAGAGAGAGAGAGAGAGAGAGAGAGAGAGAGAGAGAGACAGAGAGAGAGAGAGACAGAGAGAGAGAGAGAGAGAGAGAGAGAGAGAGAGAGAGAGAGAGAGAGAGAGAGAGAGAGAGAGAGAGAGAGAGAGAGAGAGAGAGAGAGAGAGAGAGAGAGAGAGAGAGAGAGAGAGAGAGAGAGAGAGAGAGAGAGAGAGAGAGAGAGAGAGAGAGAGAGAGAGAGAGAGAGAGAGAGAGAGAGAGAGAGAGAGAGAGAGAGAGAGAGAGAGAGAGAGAGAGAGAGAGAGAGAGAGAGAGAGAGAGAGAGAGAGAGAGAGAGAGAGAGAGAGAGAGAGAGAGAGAGAGAGAGAGAGAGAGAGAGAGAGAGAGAGAGAGAGAGAGAGAGAGAGAGAGAGAGAGAGAGAGAGAGAGAGAGAGAGAGAGAGAGAGAGAGAGAGAGAGAGAGAGAGAGAGAGAGAGAGAGAGAGAGAGAGAGAGAGAGAGAGAGAGAGAGAGAGAGAGAGAGAGAGAGAGAGAGAGAGAGAGAGAGAGAGAGAGAGAGAGAGAGAGAGAGAGAGAGAGAGAGAGAGAGAGAGAGAGAGAGAGAGAGAGAGAGAGAGAGAGAGAGAGAGAGAGAGAGAGAGAGAGAGAGAGAGAGAGAGAGAGAGAGAGAGAGAGAGAGAGAGAGAGAGAGAGAGAGAGAGAGAGAGAGAGAGAGAGAGAGAGAGAGAGAGAGAGAGAGAGAGAGAGAGAGAGAGAGAGAGAGAGAGAGAGAGAGAGAGAGAGAGAGAGAGAGAGAGAGAGAGAGAGAGAGAGAGAGAGAGAGAGAGAGAGAGAGAGAGAGAGAGAGAGAGAGAGAGAGAGAGAGAGAGAGAGAGAGAGAGAGAGAGAGAGAGAGAGAGAGAGAGAGAGAGAGAGAGAGAGAGAGAGAGAGAGAGAGAGAGAGAGAGAGAGAGAGAGAGAGAGAGAGAGAGAGAGAGAGAGAGAGAGAGAGAGAGAGAGAGAGAGAGAGAGAGAGAGAGAGAGAGAGAGAGAGAGAGAGAGAGAGAGAGAGAGAGAGAGAGAGAGAGAGAGAGAGAGAGAGAGAGAGAGAGAGAGAGAGAGAGAGAGAGAGAGAGAGAGAGAGAGAGAGAGAGAGAGAGAGAGAGAGAGAGAGAGAGAGAGAGAGAGAGAGAGAGAGAGAGAGAGAGAGAGAGAGAGAGAGAGAGAGAGAGAGAGAGAGAGAGAGAGAGAGAGAGAGAGAGAGAGAGAGAGAGAGAGAGAGAGAGAGAGAGAGAGAGAGAGAGAGAGAGAGAGAGAGAGAGAGAGAGAGAGAGAGAGAGAGAGAGAGAGAGAGAGAGAGAGAGAGAGAGAGAGAGACAGAGAGAGAGAGAGAGAGAGAGAGAGAGAGAGAGAGAGAGAGAGAGAGAGAGAGAGAGAGAGAGAGAGAGAGAGAGAGAGAGAGAGAGAGAGAGAGAGAGAGAGAGAGAGAGAGAGACAGAGAGAGAGAGAGAGAGAGAGAGAGAGAGAGAGAGACAGAGAGAGAGAGAGAGAGAGAGAGAGAGAGAGAGAGAGAGAGAGAGAGAGAGAGAGAGAGAGAGAGAGAGAGAGAGAGAGAGAGAGAGAGAGAGAGAGAGAGAGAGAGAGAGAGAGAGAGAGAGAGAGAGAGAGAGAGAGAGAGAGAGAGAGAGAGAGAGAGAGAGAGAGAGAGAGAGAGAGAGAGAGAGAGAGAGAGAGAGAGAGAGAGAGAGAGAGAGAGAGAGAGAGAGAGAGAGAGAGAGAGAGAGAGAGAGAGAGAGAGAGAGAGAGAGAGAGAGAGAGAGAGAGAGAGAGAGAGAGAGAGAGAGAGAGAGAGAGAGAGAGAGAGAGAGAGAGAGAGAGAGAGAGAGAGAGAGAGAGAGAGAGAGAGAGAGAGAGAGAGAGAGAGAGAGAGAGAGAGAGAGAGCAGCCTTTAGAGAGAGCTGACGGTAGAGAGAGAGAGTGCAGTAGTGAGTGAGAGAGAAAGTGTCCAGCGTGCAGTAGTGAGTGAATCATTTAAAGGGAAAGTGTTCCACGTGCAGTAGTGAGTGAATCATTTAAAGGGAAAGTGTTCCACGTGCAGTAGTGAGTGAATCATTTAAAGGTCCAACTCAATGTATTATTTGTCAGGGTGGTGGATTAGGTGCTGAGAAAACTTGATCGATCGTCGATGTGTGTGTGTGTGCGTTTGTGATGTGCAGAGTCTCTCAAATGGCCACATTGCTTACAACCGTTTCATATGGGATGGACATGACATGTCTGACCTATATCAGAGTCTGTTTAAAACAAATACGTGATATATGTCTGTTATTATATATATCTGATGACATACTCCTACATCAGTGAGTGATGACACATACCTACATCAGTGTCTGTTTAAAACCAAGATATTATATCAGATATATTTTAATCTGTATTTTAACACATGTATAAACATGGCGTTCCACAGGGTAGAGTATCAGAGACTTCAAAGTCTAGTCTGATCTCTGCAGCCCCTCGTCTAGTAAACTTCAGTGCAGAATATTCTCTTATTTTTGTATCTTCTAATGAGCTCAGAATAAAAACCAAACACTTCACATCAATAGTTTTGGTTTTGTCTTATCTTCTTTCTTCTGTATATTTAATATTTAATATCATGATATATTCTCTTTGCCACATCTTGTCAAGGGAGCGTTTCATTGTCTCATTGTCGTGATTCTGGTGATTTATATTGGGGATTGGATATTGATATTGAATATTGGTATTGAGATTTTTATTGAAGAGAGAAAGTGTGGACAGGAGGTGTGTCCTTTCCTCTGTACCTCAGTGGAAACTTGGCATTGGGCAATAAGGCTTCCTATGTGGGCCACTAAATACACTGCCATAGATTTTACACTCCGCACACCAAGTGCCAAACACAATGTAAACGTGTTCTATCACTCTGTAGACCCCCCCTCTCTCTCTCTCGCCTCTTTTGTAGTTTTTTTTAAAACTTTGGATATGTATTGTTATCACCACTGCTGGTAGAAGTATTCTTATATTAAATCTATGAATTTTCTACAAAACTGTCCAGCTAAATGCATCACCAGGGGGTATATGCAGTCTGGAGTGTCCAGTGCTACAACTAGACCAGACTTTCTACCTTCTAAAGCAGGAATCCTGGTAATCTGCGCTCCAAAAAGCTCAGTGTTATCTGTTTTCCTCCCTCACCACGGTCTCCTCAGCAGTTTGCCTGACTACATTTTGTTGTCCCACCTTCCCTCAGATGGCCACCATCCTGCAGCACTTCCAGAGGGTGATGGCCAGCTAGGAGCGGGCATCGTGCCCCAGACAGATCATCGCAGTGGGCAAGTGCTGGCGCCGTCAACTTGAGGGCCTGCTCAACTACCACGTGAGCAACCCTGCCGTTGTCGTCACGGTGATGGAGGAGGCCGCACTCTGCGGCAATGTGCACCAGGTCAGTTCTGAGGGGATGAGAACAAAATAAATGCAGAACTAAAAACCTACAAAAGGTCAAAGGGGTGGAGGGTGTCCACCACCAGAGAGCTGGTTAAAGGGATAGTCCTGCAAAGTCTATATTTGTGTGGAATTACCCTTACCTTGAGTTGTGAGAAGAAGAAGAAGAAGAAGAAGAAGAAGAAGAAGAAGAAGAAGAAGAAGAAGAAGAAGAAGAAGAAGAAGAAGAAGAAGAAGAAGAAGAAGAAGAAGAAGAAGAAGAAGAAGAAGATGATTGTGGAGACCCTACACACAGTCCATTCATGGTGTAGCCTGTAGTTAATGTGAGATCCATTCAGTTGTCTGTTTTGTTTGTAGGCAGAGCTGCCACACTGTGAACAAGCTGTGAGATGATTGACTGACAGGTCTCTGAACAACACAGATCCCTTTAACTAGCTCGGGGCCCTGACCTCCTCCTTTATCTCTCTCTCACCTCCTATTTCTCCCCTTTAACAGTGTTGTGTGTAGGTGAGCACAGACTGTACATGCAGAGAGACACATACTGTTTGTACATTTCAGAGATGTCTCCTGACATATTGATGACAACCTCCCCCACCCACCCACACACACACAAACACACACACACACACACACCACCCATCGTTAGTAACACTTTAAAGATATTGAATAATTAACCATTAATACATTTTAATTGATGCTTCAACCAAATGTATGCATGGCCTTCATCAAAATGTTTACGAAACACTTCGCAAATACAAACACATTCTAAATTCATGCATTGAGAAGAATTGAGAGAAAAAAACGGGACAACAAAATTATTGGGTGCGGATATTGATGCATTAACTGCCATGCTTTTCACAGCGCCTAATCCTATACCTTGAAGGCTTGGTAGTGAATGATTTTGGGGTTGCACTTCGCTTGCATCCCCTACTCCTCATCTCCCTATCTGCCCCTCTACTCTACTCGCGTGAAAGAGCTTGAGGCACGAGAACAGTCACACTCTCACGCACGGACGTTTTCAGAGTCGATGACTAACATATACAACAGCAAGGCACAACGACCTAAAAAACCGGTCCACATTACCACCGCAATTAACATCGGAATCATCGGAGGCAGCGGGGGCTCGTGAGTGTGGAATAACTCGGTGACTCTAAAAATGAACAGATAAGTGTTCAATTTATGACCAGAGCGCATGTGGCATCGTTAAACCTATACCTCAAAATATATTTGTGTTTTGCAAAGACGACTCCTGGAAATATTGAGGAAACTAAAACAGGAGGCGAGAAGAAAAAACACCAAAGAAGTGTGACTGTGTGAGAGACGGGGAACACAAAGGAGGGCAGTAGCGCGCAGCGCGGGACGTCTGTGTGGATGATGATGTGATGCGAAGAAAGAAAGAAATGGCCTAGATCTGCTCTCCCTGCAATATGTCATGAGTTGGTCTGTGACTGAAGCCTACTGTCATCCTGCCTCAGTGCATATCGTCTATTTTGGGGTATTTCATTATTTTCATTACTGTACCTAAATAAGCAACAAAGATAAAGGGAAAACAAAATGCTCTCAGTGTGGAGACTCGTTTGTATGACCGTATGGTGAAATAATAACCGACCCTTGTAGCCGTTAATTCTCTTTGTGCTATATTATTTTCTAAATGTATGATTGTGTCAGGGTGCTTGGTTCGTTCTGTCAATAACTCATGCCCTGTCCCATTACCCGATAGACCCTCTGGTCTAGATGTAGCTTTTACACTTCTTCATAGGCATACTTCCGTAACGCTGCTATATGAGTCCGTAACGCTGCTATATGAGTGATGGCAATGCCAGTAGTAGAATCTGACAGTAGCAGCAGTGGTGTAGTACATCTACGGAGCAGTAGCAATAACAGCACCGGCGCTCACGATAAAACCTTCAGGGCACCGGAGCGCAATGGTTATGTGAAAACAAGTGTCAACCAGCCACTGCCCGACAGTCGCGACCGAGATGGTGATGGCTCATATGGGTCGTGCATGGTGAGGCTCGTGTTCAAGATATGGAGTTCCCAAATACTCCGGTGTACAGTATGTGTGGGCTCACTGTCGGTTTTTCTCGCTCTGGTGGTTAAATTAGCCGACTGGAGGACTGAGCTCAGTAGCAGTGGTAACAGCCTCAGCAGGCTGCACTCCTGCTCTCCTGTTCATATCGTGTCAGGCTGCGCAGGGGAGTTGTTGCTAACTCTCTGGCATCTGATCTCGCCTGTATTTACCCTCCTATGTGCCTTCTTTTGGGTGGGTTTGTATTTGATCCGCTGCGGAGTGCTTATCCAAACCGCCCTTTTCCTCCTCACGCTTTGCCACCTAGGAGAGACGGCGGCGTGGGCTCTCGTGCACGGCGGGACTGGGACGGATGAACAACAGCCGTTTTCCTTCAGCACGTCAGCGGCCGCGGTCGTGCTCGCCTGCCTGGCCACCGGCACACTCATGGTAGCGCGGCTCAAGCACGGCATCTCGGTCATAGTGTTCGTCAGCGTCGTTCGGACTATCTCGCTCATCTCGCTGCACAAAGTCCGGGCCACTTGGAGACCTTACGTGGCGTACCTGGTGGGAGTGTTGGGCATCCTACTGGCGAGGTATGCTGATAGCCTACTTCCGAACCAAGGGCTACCCAGGGAGGGCTGTACCCCCTCTGTGACTGGGGCGAGGGAAGGGGACGAGACCCCTGTGTTTAAAAGGCGAAGGAGGTCCAGTTCTGTGATTTCCACAGACATGGCACACAGTCAGCCCAACAGCAAGTCACACAGGAGGACCTCGCTGCCATGCATTCAGAGGGACCAGGTAAGGAGCTTTTTTTCTGGCTGTACGGGAGTCCCGTTGGACTTGGCAGACTGTATGGCTGGTTTGTTTGTGGCTCGTTTTGGGCTCTCCCTCAGGCGTTGGTTGGATTAGGGCTGTCTCCGAACGTGTATTCAAGATAATGGAATAATAACAACACATTATAATAGAAACAATATGATGTAGCCTAGTATTATTATTATTATTATTATTATTATTGTTGTTGTTATTATTATTATTGAATAACATTAATTTATTGCAAAGTGTTGCTGAGCCTATCTTTAATTATGGCTGTATGATATTTCTGCCTGTATGACAGGCCTACTATTGACGTTATCAGCAACGAGGATAGTAGTAATACAAGTAATAGTAAGAATAATAGTGATAATACTACTGCCATTATTATTATTATTATTATTATTATTAAAATAATAATAATAATAATAATAATAATAATACATCATGTTGTTATTATCATTTTGTAATTTTCCTATTGAAATTATACTTTGGAAATACCAGTGCTTCTTTTTGGTTTGATAGTCACTTTGATGATACATTTCCGTTTGGTAGTTTTGAGTACGTTTTGAGTATGTTTGCTTTGAGATTGATATCTGGACTGCTATTATTCTGAAGAGAACTTTGCTAGTCATATTCCTCCATCATAACCATGTAATAACAACAGAGCTCTTAACAGTTGATACTATCTTCTCTTGGATCTCTCAAGAGTTTGCTGTTGTGTACTTTAGAGTTTCCATATCTCTGTAGTACAGTACACTTTGAACATTTTGATTGATGTCACATAGAGTGCTTTATCAGAGAATATACCCCAATATGGTCTGAATTTCAATTCGAAGTTTTGATTAATTTTCACTCATAAATTGGTACATTTCTATGTCATTTCCACAGTTTTCATTTTCCAGTATGGTTTTTCCTTCGATATTTGATTTAGTGACATGAAGCTATTGAAGGATCTAAATAGAATAGTATAATATAGAATCTAATATAATATAGAATTATTAATTAGGAGCTCTCTCTCTCTCTCTTTCTCTCTAGCTTTCAGTAGTCTATCAAATGTGCAATTCAATTTTAGTTTTACTGGAAGTAGCTGTAGGTACGATGTGAATGTTACTGGCTCATCTCATCACTATAGATGTCCTGATGGCACCTTATAATTAAATTTAAGATGAATCTATAAATGATTTACAGATGTATGGTATTGTTTATGAAATCACTATCATCCACTTCCACTTAATGTCAGAATTGAGGGGTTTCATTTATTCTTCACTCCTGGACCTATTTCATTTCTCCTTTACTATGGATGGGCATTTGAAATGATATCAGTATGCAAATAATATCATTATACTTTTTCGGATATCGGGGGATAGTCGAAGTACATGTGTTGTATTATTATATATTTTGTTGTCGTTGTTGTTGAAACTTCAGTGGAGACTTGCTCGTGCGACTCCAGAGAGAAGCTGCGCTCTGCTTGTTTTCAGCAGAAGGGTGGTGGAGGGGCTAGAGACCGGTGTGTGTGTGTGACGGTCTACGTGCCAAACCGACTCCCGCTAGATAGACAAACACGTTGCTGCCATAGGTTATCTATCATACCATCTGGTAGTGCCTGACTTAATAATGAGAATTGATTGGATTTATATAGCGCTTTCTACAATCTGAGGTACTCAAAACTTTACATAGTAGGGGGAAACTGACCTCACCCATCACCAATGTGTAGCACCCACCTGGATGATTCACAGCGACCACTGCATCAAATCGTTGTAAAGAAGCTAGCGTGCAACTGTAGCCAGCTAAGTTAGCCAGCTAGCTAGCTAAAGTAGCAAGGCTAATTGAAGCTGTTTTGCTGCGCTCCCCGTCCAATGTCTACAACAACTCCATTCATATTAAACAACTGCCTACCTGTTGGTTGATCATTGTAGCATACTCATTCTCATTTAGCCAACTTAATTCTGCAATTTCAATTCCATTTTGTATTGGTTAGAAATCAGTGGCGGTTGGTGCTGTTTAAGATGAGGGAGGACGATTGTATTTTTTCATAAGCATGGCCTTATTTCTATTACAGCATATTGGATGGCTGTCATTCATATTCCATTCACCCAGTTCAATGTAACATCGATAGGTTTAGGCTACTACATGAATGATACTCACATTTTCCCTATACCCATCATGAGGTTGCTATGAATTAAAGTTGACAACATACAGTGCATTCGGAAAGTATTCAGACCCCTTGACTTTTTCCACATTTTGTGATGTTACAGCCTTATTCTAAAATGGATTAAATAGTTTTTTTTGTCACCTCATCAATCTACACACAATACCCCATAATGACAAAACAAAAACAGGTTTTTACAAATTTTTGCTAATTTATCAAAAAAGTAAAACGATATATTACATTTGCATAAATATTCAGTCCTTTTACTCAGTACTTTGTTGAAACACTTTTAGCACACCTGTATTTGGGGAGTTTCACCAATTCTTCTCTGCAGATCCTCTCAAGCTCTGTCAGGTTGGATGGGGAGATCGCTGCACAGCTATTTTCAGGTTTCACCAGAGATGGTTTCAAGTCCGGACTCTGGCTGGGCCACTCAAGGACATTCAGAGACTTGTCCCGAAGCCACTCCAGCATTGTCTTCGCTGTGTGCTTAGGGTCATTGTCCTGTTGGAAGGTGAACCTTCGCCCCAGTCTGAGGTCCTGAGTGTTCTGGAGCAGGTTTTTATCAAGGATCTCTCTGTACTTTGCTCCGTTCATCTTTGCCTCGATCCTGACTAGTCTCCCAGTCGCTGCCGCTGAGAAACATCCCCACAGCATGATGCTGCCACCACCATGCTTCACCGTAGGGATGGTGCCAGGTTTCCTCCGGACGTGACGCTTGGCATTCAGGCCAAAGAGTTCAATCTTAGTTTCATCAGACCAGATAACCTTGTTTCTGATGGTCTGAGTCCTTTAGGTGCCTTTTGACAAACTCCAAGCAGGCTGTCATGGGACTTTTACTGAGGAGTGACTTCCGTCTGGCCACTCTACCATAAAGGCCTGATTGGTGAAGTGCTGCAGAGATGGTTGTCCTTCTGGAAGGTTCTCCCATCTCCACAGAGGAACTCTGGAGCTCTTTCAGAGTGACCATTGGATTCTTGGTCACCACCCTGACCAAGGACCTTCTCCCCCGATTGCTCAGTTTGGCCGGGTGGCCAGCTCTAGGAAGAGTCTTGGTGGTTCCAAACTTCTTCCATTTAAGAATGATGGCCACTGTGCTCTTGGGGACTTTCAATGCTGCAGACATTTTTTGGTACCCTTCCCCAG
Organism: Coregonus clupeaformis; assembly: GCF_020615455.1. Lineage (NCBI taxonomy): Eukaryota > Metazoa > Chordata > Actinopteri > Salmoniformes > Salmonidae > Coregonus > Coregonus clupeaformis. The sequence continues at coordinate 8,223,403 of NC_059210.1, forward strand.
ATCTGTGCCTCGACAAAATCCTGTCTCGGAGCTCTACGGACAATGGCTTGGTTTTTGCTCTGACATGCACTGTGAACTGTGGTACCTTAAATAGACAGGTGTGTGCTTTTCCAAATCATGTCCAATCAATTGAATTTACCACAGGTGGACTCCAATCAAGTTGTAGAAACATCTCAAGGATGATCAATGGAAACAGGATGCACTTGAGCTCAATTTTGAGTCTCCTAGTCAAGGGTCTGAATACTTATGTAAATCCTGTTTTCGCTTTGTCATTATGGGGTATTGTGAGCAAAAAAAATATTTATTTTAGAATAAGGCTGTAATGTAACAGAATGTGGAAAAAGTCAATGGGTCTGAATACTTTCCGAATGCACTTTAGATGCACAAAGGTCAAGATGCAATTTTGAGGTGATAGACAGTGACACATGACAGACAGTGACACATTCAATACCGCCTTGCACACTCTTGCCTGCATCTAGCTGATCTAGGGTGTAATCATTAGTCCAACAGTTGCAAACAAGAGTTTCTATTGGACAAATTCAGGTATGTTTATCCCCATTTCGTTCCGTTTGTTTCCATTTAAGAAACTTTTTTCAACAGAATCGGTGCAATGAATACACCCATGATCACGCCTAAACACAGTTCACTTTCATAGCAGCCACGTTGTATTCCTTCTCAGATCTATACGCTCTCCTCCTCTCACCTTTTCCCTTCCCTTGTGGATTTCAATGCACAACACATCAGATGTAGGCCTCCTGTAGCTCAGTTGGTAGAGCATGGCGCTTGCAACGCCAGGGTTGTGGGTTCGATTCCCACGGGGGGCCAATATGAAAAATGTATGCGACCAGGCAAAAATAACTTTCCAAACCATCATATAATAACCGCTACACACAGCCTACATCGTTGTCACCATATTAGCTAAAGTAACATCATAGTAAACATAGCTAATAGAACTAACGCGTTAGTAAACCCATTACAGTGTACTGTCAGTAAGCAGTTTAGCAGTTACACTGGCGGGCCCCGGTGGCAGTAAATTAGTAAAACCAAAAGCTTACCTTGACTTGGAAGAGTTCCAGTGTTGTGTTGGATAGTCATAGCCAGCTAGCTAACATAGCATCCCTCTGTTTGAGTAGGCTAACCTAGTTCGCTGCATTTGCTAGCTGTGAAAGTGAAAAAAAAGTGACGCTATATAGCTCGCTTGCTTCTCCTTCATTTTTGAATAAATTAATTTGTTCAGAACTGTTCAACTATTGTCTTTCTCTCTCTTTGAGTCAACTACTAACCACATTGTATGCACTGCAGTGCTAGGTAGCTGTAGCTTATGCTTTCAGTACTATAATCGTTCTCTGATCCTTTGATTGGGTGGACATCATGTCAGTTCATGCTGCAAGAGCTCTGATTGGTTGGAGGTCGGCCTCCAGAAGTTGAACCATGAGAACCGTGAGCCTCATAGGTTTTGTATTGAAGTCAATGTATCCAGAGGAGAACGGAAGCTAGCTGTCCTCCGGCTACACCATGGTGCTACCCTACAGAGTGCTGTTGAGGCTACTGTAGACCTTCATTGCAAAAAAGTGTGTTTTAATCAATTATTTGGTGACATGATTATATTTAGTTTTATCTAAAAAGGATAACTATTTTTAAATGTTTTTTTCACTGAGGAGGATGGTCTTCCCTTTCCTCCTCTGAGGAGCCTCCACTGATGGAGTCAGGAATACCAACACTTTGGATGATCTGAAATAAACGAAATGTAACTAGTTAGTGCTGGCCTCTGACTGTAGCGCTGCTGTGATTGGACAATAACAACAAGCTACACGTGTGAAACGTGTTTAGGCTACCAGTGCATATTTTTTATGGGGCGCACTCATAAAAACTGTCATAAAACTGTTGTTTTATTAAAATGTGGAACGTAATGGTCCATCCTTGTAGGCAATGCAACATATATCATTTAATTTAATTCTATACAAAGGCTTTACTTTTTTTTACTTTAAAAAAATAATAATCCTGGAAAATTAATACTCTCCCAAGTAATCAAATACTAACTTCAGTTCGGATTTTTGAATATCTGAATAACTGTCACTTTTCTTTACTCCTGGTTTCTTGTTCACTTTACACTTTAACTTAGTTGTAGGTCATCTCTGCCTTTACACTTTAACTTAGTTGTAGGTCATCTCTGCCTTTACACTTTAACTTAGTTGTAGGTCATCTCTGCCTTTACACTTTAACTTAGTTGTAGGTCATCTCTGCCTTTACACTTTAACTTAGTTGTAGGTCATCTCTGCCTTTACACTTTAACTTAGTTGTAGGTCATCTCTGCCTTTACACTTTAACTTAGTTGTAGGTCATCTCTGCCTTTACACTTTAACTTAGTTGTAGGTCATCTCTGCCTTTACACTTTAACTTAGTTGTAGGTCATCTCTGCCTTTACACTTTAGCTTAGTTGTAGGTCATCTCTGCCTTTTTCCCGGTAACACAGAGCGGCCCTTAAACCACAGGAATGACCAGTAGTGACTAATAGCTACGGACCTAAAAGGCAATTGTCTGATACACACACACACACACACACACACACACACACACACACACACACACACACACACACACACACACACACACACACACACACACACACACACACACACACACACACACACACACACACAGAGGGGGTTCTACTCTGGTCTGGATTTACAGGACCATGACCTGTTCACCGGACGTGCTACCTTGTCCCAGAACTGCTGTTTTCAACTCTCTCTCTCTACCGCACCTGCTATTTCAACCTCTAAATGCCCGGCTATGAAAAGCCAAGTGACATTTACTCCTGATGTACTGACCTGTTGTAACCTCTACAACCACTGTGATTATTATTTGACCCTGCTGGTCATCTACGAACGTTTGAACATCTTGGAGAAAAATCTGGCCTTAATGGCCATGTACTGTTATAATCTCCACCCAGCACAGCCAGAAGAGAACTGGCCACCCCTCAGAGCCTGGTTCCTCTCTAGGTTTCTTCCTAGGTTTCTGCCTTTCTAGTGAGTTTTTCCTAGCCACCGTGCTTCTACATCTGCATTGCTTGCTGTTTGGGGTTTCTGTATAGCACTTTGTGACATCTGCTGAAATTGGATTGATTGATTGATGTCAGATTTGTGACCTGAGTCAGGAGCTGTTAAGAGGGAAGAGGTTAGGGACATGTGAGGCTGCTGTGGCGGTATAGACTATGTATGGCCAGTCAGCCACTTGAAAGACAGGCTAACCTCTCCTCTCGAGGTTGGTTGGCTACAGATGAAAAGTTTGGTTGTTTGTTCTGCTTTGTGGTCCAGTCAGGCCCATTTCTTTCCCCCTTCTCCTGAGCAGAGCTGTGGTGCTAATACGGTAGATTTTATATGATTTTAGCTATTATTACATTATTGTTACGTTATTATTATTATATTATTACCTTATTATTACCTTATTATTACCTTATTATTATTATATTATTATTATATTATTATATTATTATTTACATATTATTATGTTATTGTTACCTTATTATAATATTATTATTACCATATTATTAAATTATTATTATCTTATCATTACCTTATTGTTACATTTTTATTACCATATTATTATATTATTATTATTTATATTTACTATATTATTACATTAGTATTACCTTATTATTACCTTATTGTTACCTTATTATTACATTATTAGTACCTTATTATTATCTTATTATTACCTTATTGTTACCTTATTGTTACCTTATTTTTTCCTTATTGTTACCTTTTTATTACCTTATTGAGAACACATTCTCTTTTACAAGAACGATCCTCTTGCTACATTATAAAATATGTGTAAATGGAAACACCCAGACATTTCCAGAATATTCCTCCTAGAGGAATGTTGCCAGCGAGGGATGCTTTGTTTTTGTATGATGAGTGATGAGGCAGAAAATGGATTTAGATGGGTTTGATTTATGTTGTAGGCCTACACTAACAGGATTATATACAAACTAAGATCTGCTTGTAGAAGGTTGGATGACTCTGATTCAGTCAGTTAATGTCTAGTGTTTCCTGAAAGGGCAACGTTAAATAACTGTCAAAATAACTGTCAACGAGAAAGCAAGCCTGCACATACAGTATAATGATTATAAGAATCTCTCGCCAGGTAAATCACGACCAAAACCTGCGACCACCTGAACAGCCTTTTCCCCCGCACCCTGGCCCTTACCAACTGGCCACCTGGTCAACGTTGATCTTCCCACTCATAGACTTTGCACTTCAAACTATTTACCAACCAACCATGGAACCTGCACTATTCATCCATATACTATACACCCTGCACTATTCATCATAGACTACACACCCTGCACTATTCATCCTAGACTACACACTCTGCACTATTCATCCTAGACTATACACCCTGCACTATTCATCCTAGACTACACACTCTGCACTATTCATCCTAGACTACACACCCTGCACTATTCATACTAGACTATACACCCTGCACTATTCATCCTAGACTATACACCCTGCACTATTCATCCTAGACTATACACCCTGCACTATTCATCCTAGACTACACACTCTGCACTATTCATCCATAGACTACACACTCTGCACTATTCATCCATAGACTATACACCCTGCACTATTCATCCATAGACTACACACTCTGCACTATTCATCCATAGACTATACACTCTGCACTATTCATCCTAGACTATACACTCTGCACTATTCATCCATAGACTATGTTGCTCTTTTCACTACCTTATTTCCCCCATTGACTCCCACATATGTATTTCCCCCATTGACTCCCACATGTGTATTTCCCCCATTGACTCCCACATATGTATTTCCCCCATTGTCTTCCACATATGTATTTCCCCCATTGACTCCCACATATGTATTTCCCCCATTGACTCCCACATATGTATTTCCCCCATTGATTTGCACATATATACACTACATGGCCAAACATATGTGGACACCCCTTCAAATATGTGGATTCGGCTATTTCAGCCACACCCGTTGCTGACAGGTGTATAAAATGCAATGCAATCTCCATAGACAAACATTGGCAGTAGAATGGCCGGTACTGAATAGCTCACTGACTTTCAACGTGGCATCGTCATAGGATGCCACCTTTCCAACAAGACATTTCGTCAAATATCTGCCCTGCTAGAGCTGCCCCGATCAACTGTAAGTGCTGTTATTGTGAAGTAGAAACGTCTAGGAGCAACAACAGCTCAGCCGTGAAGTGGTAGGCCACACAAGCTCACAGAACGGGACTGCCGAGTGCTGAAGCGCGTAGCGTGTAAAAATCGACTGTCCTCGGTTGCAACACTCACTGTTCGTCGGGAGCTTCATGAAATTGCTTTCCATGGCCGAGCAGCCGCACACAAAGCTAAGATCACCATGCGCAATGCCAAGCGTCGGCTGGAGTGGTGGAATCTGGAGCAGTGGAAATGCGTTCTCTGGAGTGATGAATCACGCTTCACCATCTGGCTGTCCGAGGGATGAATCTGGGTTTGGCGGATGCCAGAAGAACGCTACCTGCCCGAATGCATAGTGCCAACTGTAAAGTTTGGTGGAGAAGGAATAATGGTCTGGGGCTGGTTTTCATGGTTCGGGCTAGGCCCCTTTGTTCCAGTGAAAGGAAATCTTAACGCTACAGCATACAATGACATTCTAGACGATTCTGTGCTTCCAACTTTGTGGCAACAGTTTGGGGAAGGCCCTTTTCTGTTTCAGCATGACAATGCCCCCGTGTACAAAGCGAGGTCCACACCGAAATGGTTTGTCGAGATTGGTGTGGAAGAACTTGACTGGCCTGCACAGAGCCCTGACCTCAACCCCATCGAACACCTTTTGGATGAATTGGAACGCAGACTGCGAGCCAGGCCTAATCGCCCAACATCAGTGCCCGACCTGACTAATGCTCTTTGTGGCTGAATGGAAGCAAGTCCCTGCAGCAATGTTCCAACATCTATTGGAAAACCTTCCCAGAAGAGTGGAGGCTGTTATATTAGCAAAGGGGGGACCAATTCCATATTAATGCCCATGATTCTGGAATGAGATTTTCGACGAGCAGGTGTCCACATACATAATTGTTTCTCTACACATATTAAGTTCTAATGTAGATTTTAGCTTCAGCTCCCATAGTGTACATGTTTGTATGTGGATTGTGTAAATTCTGGGTCTATATCATTTGTCCAAATGTTTTGTCTGTTGTCTGTCTGTTTATTGTCTGTCTGTCACTCTGCAGCAGCACCATTCCACCGAGTCAAATTCCTGTACATGCAACAATGTTCCCTCGAAGCTGCGTGCGTGCAGTAGTCCCGAGACTGCTGTGCTGCTCCCCCTGGACTGGCGGGCATAAATATCAGCCCACAGAGAGAAGCACGAGATGGAACTTTCTAGAGCAGTGGTCCCAAACCGGTCAATGTCAATCGACTGGTCGATGTCCAAGGCATTCCTAGTCAATCGGCAAACATTTCTGTAAAAAACACAACGATAAAGCCTTGTGGTCCTTTTTTTTAAATTATTGGTCTCTGGCTGTTGACGGTAGGTGCCCTGTGCGCCGGGTAGGAGAACTGTTGCTTAAAAAAAAATAACTATTTCATGTGACTGAAGGTACAAACTCTGCCTTCCTGGCGGAGTTTGGATCATGTTTAAGTTCTTACTCAGCACTGTCAACACTTTGTATTCAACAATTTATAAGCCATAAAATGCGCGTTCTTCCTATTTCCACTCAGCGCAACAACAAGCACTGCAGCAGTAATTGATTAGTAGGAAAGTGTGTAGGATTGCATTACATCAAATCTAACGTATAGGGATAGGATGGGATGCATGAGTATCTATTTGAGAAATGAGCCATTTTAGCATCCCCCTACTATTCTGGCATGAACTTAAAATATGATATTATTTATTCAGGTGAGATGACTGAGAACAGACCATATTCTCGTTTGTAAAGATAGTGTTTATGGTCGTATGAGATTTGGTGTGTTTACCTTTTAGTGCATTTTGAGCAAGGGTGTTACAAATCCAAAAGGCACAACTGGACTGTGTTGACCTGATGTGTGATTACATTGGTGTCATGTTAGTAAGACTTGTGTGAGGACGGTGGCGGAATTACGGTCGCCACGCCTTGTTTTTCCCAGACCAACAGTCTCTAAGTGTCTTATTGATATTGAGACAAAAACAGTTTATTCACTAAATAAATAGAGCAAAAGAGAATTCCTTCAGTTCCTCTGACCCGGCCCTCCAAGCCTTTCTAAAGCCTGTCTTGCCTAACACCTCTCCTCTCCTCTCCTCTCCTCTCCTCTCCCTCTCCTCTCCTCTCCTCTCCTCTCCTCTCCTCTCCTCTCCTCTCCTCTCCTCTCCTCTCCTCTCCTCTCCTCTCCTCTCCTCTCCTCTCCTCTTCCCCATCGTCCTCTCCTCTCCTCCTCTCTCTTGACAAAGCTCTGCTTACTGCAGACTGCAAAGCCCATTCTTAGTCCTCAGGTACTGTTTTTCTCTGGAAAATAACTGCAGTGGAGATTTAATAAACTGCCAAGTAGCAGTGTTTCCCAACAATTCCCAACGCTGCTATAGGTCATTCCCCTCCCGCTCCCCAACGACCACTGTGGGCGTCATATAAAAATAAAGTCATTATGATCTGGGCATGTAGTCTCAGACTATTTTAATGATGGGGGAAAGAATCGATACAGTTAACAAATCACAATATTATTTTTGGACGATATTATATAGATATTTTACTTCACATATCGATTAGTAAAACTATTTAATGAATATATATATATATATATATATATATATATATTTTTTTTTTTTGCTACTGTAGGTACTAGTCGGCCGTACATGCGCCAAAACTCTGGTATTTTTCATCCTATAGCTTGTTCTCCATCTTCTTTTTAAATAATGAGACAAAATGTTTTCAGCACTTTTATTTCCCTGACTGATCAAAACTCATTTTCTCATGCTATCTCCTGTCCCTCTGCAGTAGACATATAGTGAGCAATATGTTTGGAACATCAAATCACAATAAAATCTCAGAATCGAATTGCAATACATAGAATCGTGAGAATCGCAATACATATCATTTCGGCACCTAATTATCGTGATAATATCGTATTTCTTCCACCATAGTTGTTGAAAAATAAAATGTGAAAAGCCAGCCCAGTTCGGTTCGGGTCGGGTCGGGTCGGGTCGGCACGATTGTGTGAAAATGTTAACTGTGAGCATATTTAATGGAAGGCAGTTCAGTTGGGCCTCCCTCAGTCCCTTGGATGTCCTGTAGGCAGTGTGATAATAGAACCAGACAGGCCAGGCCAGTGTTCTGGGTTCCAGGCAGGGTTCTAGAAGGAAGAGGAAGAGCGACGTGTGGACTTTGGATCACTTTTCACAGCTTGTAAGGAAATTTGAGTCCAACATCAGGACTGCTGTCACCCGTTTGATGTTTGTTTCCCCTCCCCTCCTCTCTACGCTATCTTAGCTATCCAAGCCATTCACCCAGAGAAAAGTGATACACTGTATTTCCCAAAAGCCACGGTTGGATGGAGAGAGTTAGGATTCCATGATAATACTACAAAATCAAATGTTTTCACTCAAGCTAATTGAGATAGGTTTGTTTTTACTGGAACGACTCGATACGAAGCCGCCACACACTGATTGGGCCGTGTGGTGTGTTGGAGGAGCTGGCAGAGCATAATTTCTGGTGCTGATTGGATTATGTGCTTGATTGACACCTCTGCTCAGCGTGATAGCCAATGAAAGCCCCTCTAGCCGACAGTCCCCACCCTCCTCAGTCAGAGCTCTGCGCTGTCCTCTCTCTGACATGAACACAAATATTATCCCAACTGGCAGAACTAGCAGGAAATTCTTTCTTAACTTGGATGATAAAGATATTCTTGAAATATATAAAAAGGACATCCTGTGTAAAAACGATCCATGCACAATTAATAGTATCATATAAAATCAAATAAAAATAAATCCAGTTGACAGTTTTTTTTTGCTACTCTTTTTTTAGTCACCGTAATTGAATTGTATTTTGGATGGAGAGTTATCTTTATAGAGTGGTTATCTTTTGATAACACAGTTAGATACTGATTTAGCATTGGACCAATACTCCCCTTCCTCCATTGAGATTGTCTGTGTTTGTGTGTTTAAATACAAAGTTGTGTGGGTAAGGATGTTTTTTTGGAACGAGTGACTCTCGGTCTCTTGCCTCAGTCGCCTGTGGGTTTTTGGACTGACAAACTAATTCAAAACATGGCTCTCGCCATCTGGAAAGAGAGGAAGCAGATATCAACGTTGCACTCTTAAAAAAAAAAAAAGGTGCTATCTTGAACCTAAAAGGGTTTTTCGGTTGTCCCCATATGAGAACCCTTTGATGAACCATTTTTGGTTCCAGGTATAACCCTATTAGGGTTCCATATAGAACTCTTTCCCCCGAGGGTTCTACATGGAACCCAAAAAAGTTATACCTGGAACCGAAAAGGGATCTCCTATGGGAACAGCCGAAGAAGCCTTTTGGAACCCTTTATTATAAGAGTGTGGGTAGTGTGTCTTTCTTGTGTGTGATTGGGAGATACACGTCACAGTTTTTACCTCCATCACAACCAAACCCAGCCCCAGCGTAGGGTGTAGTTTAGTTGGCTGTGTTGAGTAGTGGGTTTGGGTGGAGGAATGGGGGGAAGGGGAAATAGAGGGATGGAGGGATGGATGGAGGGATGGAGGATGGGGGATTGAATGTAGGCCATGTGAGGTTTTGTTTTATAGCAGGCCTAGGTACTCTTATCCCCCTAAATGGTGCAGGCAGGGGAGAGCAGAGCAGAGCATTTGGTTTGAGAGCGTAGGCAGGCAGTGTGGTGGGCGGGTGGTGGTGGCTGGAGTGTGTGTTGATTTTCCTCTGGAGTTTGACGCGTCACCTATCACGCACGCACACATTCACACATTCACACACGCATCATGTATGTGTGTACACACACGTCACCGCTGCTGCTTCTGCCCAGGACAGTTGGCAACCAAACATGGAGCCCCATTAGGACCCTGTCTCATCTACGGACAGCAACATAAACATAGAAATAAACGCTGGCCAGACACTTTTCACCTGTCAGTTAAGTTATCCCTGTCGGCTGTCCCAGACGTTTCAATCTATGATTTGGCGCCAAGGGAGACTCTTTGTCAGCCTGGTCCCAGATCTGTTAGTGCTGTACGGCCAGCTCTCATGGTCTCCCATAATGCCACAGTGCACCACATCGCTGACAGCTTTCTGCAACTCTTCGTTCCATCTTTCATCCTTTAAACCTATTAGGGTTCCTCAGGGGATCTTTCCCCCGACCAGAGTAGTACCTGCCTGTGTGTGTGTGTGTGTACCTGCCTGCATTTAAGACAGTGATCTCTTCCATGCAGAAGGACATTGCTTTCCTTCCTCTACTGCTAAATGGACTGGGGAATGTGCATGTTCAGCGAAGGCCTGAAGGAGTGAAGGACAGCTCAGTCTCATTTTTGTCTGAACCAGCACTTCTCTCTCTCTTTCTCTCTCTCTCTCTCTCTCTCTCTCTCTCTCTCTCTCTCTCTCTCTCTCTCTCTCTCTCTCTCTCTCTCTCTCTCTCTCTCTCTCTCTCTCTCTCTCTCTCTTACCCAACCCTCCCCCGAGCGCCTCCCCACAAGGCCCTGAGCCAACACCACCTTCCTCTGCTGTTACCAGGTGTGCAGCTGGCCTCAGACAGCGTATTTATGGACAGCGTGTGCGTGTTTGAAGAGAGACAGAGAAAGCTAAATAAAGTTTTTTACATATATATTTTTTTTCACCTTTATTTAACCAGGTAAGCCAGTTGAGAACAAGTTCTCATTTACAACTGCGACCTGGCCAAGATAAAGCAAAGCAGTGCGATAAAAAACAACAACACAGAGTTACATATGGGGTAAAACAAAACATAAAGTCAAAAATACAACAGAAAATATATATACAGTGTGTGCAAATGTAGCAAGTTATGGAGGTAAGGCAATAAATAGGCCATAGTGCAAAATAATTACAATTTAGTATTAACACTGGAGTGATAGATGTGCAGAAGATGATGTGCAAATAGAGATACTGGGGTGCAAATCAGCAAAATAAATAACAATATGGCGAGGAGGTAGTTGGGTGGGCTAATTTCAGATGGGCTGTGTACAGGTGCAGTGATCGGTAAGGTGCTCTGACAACTGATGCTTAAAGTTAGTGAGGGAGATAAGAGTCTCCAGCTTCAGAGATTTTTGCAGTTCGTTCCAGTCATTGGCAGCAGAAAACTGGAAGGAATGGCAGCCAAAGGAGGTGTTGGCTTTGGGGATGACCAGTGAAATATACCTGCTAGAGCGCATACTATGGGTGGGTGTTGCTATGGTGACCAATGAGCTAAAATAAGGCGGGGATTTGCCTAGCAGTGATTTATAGATGACCTGGAGCCAGTGGGTTTGGCGACGAATATGTAGTGAGGAGGAGTCAACAAGAGCGTACAGGTCACAGTGGTGGGTAGTATATGGGGCTTTGGTGACAAAACGGATGGCACTGTGATAGACTACATCCAATTTGCTGAGTAGAGTGTTGGAGGCTATTTTGTAAATGACATCGCCGAAGTCAAGGATCGGTAGAATAGTCAGTTTAACGAGGGCATGTTTGGCAGAATGAGTGAAGGAGGCTTTGTTGCGAAATAGGAAGCCGATTCTAGATTTAACTTTGGATTGGAGATGCTTAAAGTGAGTCTGGAAGGATAGTTTACAGTCTAACCAGGTATTTGTAGTTGTCCACATACTCTGGGTCAGACCCGCCGAGAGTAGTGATTCTAGTCGGGTGGGCGGGTGCCAGCAGCGTTCGATTGAAGAGCATGCATTTAGTTTTGCTAGTGTTTAAGAGCAGTTGGAGGCTACGGAAGGAGTGTTGTATGTCATTGAAGCTCGTTTAGAGGTTTGTTAACACAGTGTCCAATGAAGGGCCAGATGTATACAAAATGGTGTCGTCTACGTAGAGGTGGATCAGTCACCAGCAGCAAGAGCAACATCATTGATATACACAGAGAATACAGTCGGCCCCAGAATTGAACCCTGTGGCACCCCCATAGAGACTGCCAGAGGTCCAGACAACAGGCCCTCCGATTTGACACATTGAACTCTATCTGAGAAGTAGTTGGTGAACCAGGCGAGGCAGTCATTTGGGCATGGGCAAGTTGCAGTGGAGGGTGCAGAGTTGGTGGCCGGGGTAGTGGTAGCCAGGTGGAAAGCATGGAAAAAAGTATTTGATCCCCTGCTGATTTTGTACGTTTGCCCACTGACAAAGACATGATCAGTCTATAATTTTAATGGTGGGTTTATTTGAGCAGTGAGAGACAGAATAACAACAAAAAAATCCAGAAAAACCCATGTCAAAAATGTTATAAATTTATTTGCATTTTAATGAGAGAAATAAGTATTTGACCCCTCTGCAAAACATTACTTAGTACTTGGTGGCAAAACCCTTGTTGGCAATCACAGAGGTCAGACATTTCTTGTAGTTGGCCACCAGGTTTGCACACATCTCAGGAGGGATTTTGTTCCACTCCTCTTTGCAGATCTTCTCCGTCATTAAGGTTTCGAGGCTGACGTTTGGCAACTCGAACCTTCAGCTCCCTCCACAGATTTTCTATGGGATTAAGGTCTGGAGACTGGCTAGGCCACTCCAGGACCTTAATGTGCTTCTTCTTGAGCCACTCCTTTGTTGCCTTGGCCGTGTGTTTTGGGTCATTGTCATGCTGGAATACCCATCCACGACCCATTTTCAATGCCCTGGCTGAGGGAAGAAGGTTCTCACCCAAGATTTGACGGTACATGGCCCCGTTCATCGTCACTTTTATGCGGTGAAGTTGTCCTGTCCCCTTAGCAGAAAAACACCCCCAAAGCATAATATTTCCACGTCCATGTTTGACGGTGGGGATGGTGTTCTTGGGGTCATAGGCAGCATTCCTCCTCCTCTAAACACGGCGATTTGAGTTGATGCCAAAGAGCTACATTTTGGTCTCATCTGACCACAACACTTTCACCCAGTTCTCCTCTGAATCATTCAGATGTTCATTGGCAAACTTCAGACGGCCCTGTATATGTGCTTTCTTGAGCAGGGGGACCTTGCGGGCGCTGCAGGATTTCAGTCCTTCACGGCGTAGTGTGTTACCAATTGTTTTCTTGGTGACTATGGTCCCAGATGCCTTGAGATCATTGACAAGATCCTCCCGCGTAGTTCTGGGCTGATTCCTCACCGTTCTCATGATCATTGCAACTCCACGAGGTGAGATCTTGCATGGAGCCCCAGGCCGAGGGATTGACAGTTATTTTGTGTTTCTTCCATAATCTCACCAACTGTTGTCACCTTCTCACCAAGCTGCTTGGCGATGGTCTTGTAGCCCATTCCAGCCTTGTGTAGGTCTACAATCTTGTCCCTGACATCCTTGGAGAGCTCTTTGGTCTTGGCCATGGTGGAGAGTTTGGAATCTGATTGATTGATTGCTTGTGTGGACAGGTGTCTTTTATACAGGTAACAAACTGAGATTAGCAGTACTCCCTTTACGAGTGTGCTCCTAATCGCAGCTCGTTACCTGTATAAAAGACACCTGGGAGCCAGAAATCTTTCTGATTGAGAGGGGGTCAAATACTTATTTCCCTCATTAAAATGCAAATCAATTTATAACATATTTTTCTGGATTTTTTTGTTGTTATTCTGTCTCTCACTGTTCAAATAAACCTACCATTAAAATTATAGGCTGATCATTTCTTTGTCAGTGGGAAAACGTACAAAATCAGCAGGGGATCAAATACTTTTTTCCCTCACTGTATATAGAATAGGGAGAATCAAAAAACTTGTACAACTTTCTGAATATGTTTAAAAACCTGCTAACTCACCATCACAAAACATTGGTACTCTCAGTCCTGTGTGTACATTTACATTTACATTATATTTACATATTTACCATTTATCTGATGGTGCTGATACTGATGAAGTCTGTCAACCCTGACCTCTGACCTCTGACCTGTGGTGTGACATATACTTCCTGGTTCATAGACACTGTGTTAATGAACCCTGTTCTCCTCATGTCCCAGTCCCATCAGCCAGTTCTGCTGTGGGTAGGTAGGTGACACAGAGCAGACCTCTTTGGTCCGACCATGGTTCAGTGCACTAGGGGAACATTTTGGACCTCTGTGTGAGGCAGCAGGCAGCCTACAGGTTAGAGAAGCGGGCCAGCAACCAAAGTGCTGCCAGGTTGAATCCTATCTGTTTTGTGAGGTACTGTTCTTAGTCAAAGATGCTGTCTGAAGGAAGACTATTCTTCTGTCCCAGAAGCCTCTTCTGTTCTGTCATACATGTGGTAAAGAGATCAATGGAATGCAGATCGTGGGGGATTGAAGAAGGACATCATCGTTGGCGCACATTCAAAGAAAGTGATCTAACGAAGTGGATATTCGTAAAATCCTTCATGATTTATGTGTTCTAACAGGCCCACAATGTGGTTACTAAAATCAAATTTGGATATTTGGCTGTTTTCACTGCATAATATTTAGAAGTTGTCATTTTGGGGTTTAAGCTGGTAGCATAGCTAGCCTACAGAAATCGGTGGCGGTAGTAGTTGAAGACGTTTTTAATTGTAATGCAGTTGATTGGTGACGGTGACATTAACATGTACTCGGGTTGATCTATACAAGCATTATACTCTGAATTTTACCTCAACATAGTGTGAAATACACATATAAACAATAGCCTAAGTTTACCTAATTTTGATAGGGGGCAATAAGGAGATTCTGGATCTATCCCACACGGGGGGAACGTGTGGGTTGCGTTTCCATGTCCACATCACCAACAAACTATCATGGCATGGGTCCTCAGATCCTCAAAAAATTATACAGCTGCACCATCGAGAGCATCCTGACTGGTTGCATCACCGCCTGGTATGGCAACTGCTCGGCCTCCGACCGCAAGGCACTACAGAGGGTTGTGCGTACAGCCCAATACATCACTGGGGCCAAGCTTCCTGCCATCCAGGACCTCTATACCAGGCGGTGTCAGAGGAAGGCCCTAAAAATTGTCAAAGACTCCGGACACCCTCATCATAGACTGTTCTCTCTGCTACCGCACAGCAAGCGGTACTGGAGCACCACAAGTCTAGGTCCAAAAGGCTTCTTAACAGCTTCTACCCCCAAGCCATAAGACTCCTTAACAGCTAATCATGGCTACCCGGACTATTTGCATTGTCCCTCCCACCCCCACCCCACCCCCTCTTTTACGCTGCTGCTATGTTTATTATCTATGCATAGTCACTTTAACTCTACCCACATGTACACTACCGGTCAAAAGTTTTAGAACACCTACTCATTCAAGGGTTTTTCTTTATTTTTTTACTATTTTCTACATTGTAGAATAATAGTGAAGACATCAAAACTATGAAAAAACACATATGGAATTTACATTTACATCATTTAGCAGACGCTCTTATCCAGAGCGACTTACAGTTAGTGAGTGCATACATAATTTTTTATACTGGCCCCCCGTGGGAATCAAACCCACAACCCTGGCGTTGCAAACGCCATGCTCTACCAACATCCCTGCCGGCCATTCCCTCCCCTACCCTGGATGACGCTGGGCCAAATGTGCGCCGCCCCATGGGTCTCCCGGTCACGGCCGGCTACGACAGAGCCTGGATTCGAACCAGGATCTCTAGTGGCACAGCTAGCACTGCGATGCAGTGCCTTAGACCACTGCGCCACTCGGGAGGCCTCATGTAGTAACAAAATTGTGTTAAACAAATCAAAATATATTTTATATTTGAAATTCTTCAAATAGCCACCCTTTGCCTTTATGACAGCTTTACACAATCTTGGCATTCACTCAAACAGCTTCACCTGGAATGCTTTTCCAACACTCTTGAAGGAGTTCCCACATATGCTGAGCACTTGTTGGCTGCTTTTCCTTCACTCTGCTGTCCGACTCATCCCAAACCATCTCAATTTGGTTGAGGTCGGGGATTGTGGAGGCCAGGTCATCTGATGCAGCACTGCATCATGCTCCTTCTTGGTCAAATAGCCCTTACACAGCCTGGGGGTGTGTCGAGTCATTGTCTTGTTAAAAAACAAATGATAGTCCCACTAAGCCCAAACCAGATGGTATGGCATATCGCTGCATAATTCTGTGGTAGCCATGCTAGTTAAGTGTGCCTTGAATTCTAAATAAATCACAGACAGTGTCACCAGCAAAGTACCCCCACAGCATAACACCTCCTCCTCCATGCTTTACGGTGGGAAACCCACATGCGGAGCTCATCCGTTCACCCACACTGCGTCTCACAAAGACACGCGGTTGGAACTAAAAATCTCAAATTTGGACTCCAGACCAAAGGACACATTTCCACATGTCTAATGTCCATTGCTCGTGTGTCTTGGCCCAAGCAGGTCTCTTCTTATTATTGTTGTCCTTTAGTAGTGGTTTCTTTGCATCAATTCGACCATCAAGGCTGCAGAGATGTGTCTGTTACTTGAACTCTGTGAAGCATTTATTTGGGCTGCAATTTCTGAGGCTGGTAACTCTAATAATCTTGTATTCGGCCATATTCCCAGTCACCTTGCCATGGTTAAATACGGTGGTTCGCACTTTCAGTTTTGCGGGAATGCTGCCATATATCCACGGTTTCTGGTTTGGGTAGGTTTTAATAGTCACGGTGGGTACAACATCTCCTATACACTTCCTGATGAACTCAGTCACCGTATCCGTGTATTCGTCAATGTTATTCTCTGAGGCTACCAGGAACATATCCCAGTCCGCGTGATCAAAACAATCTTGAAGCATGGATTCTGATTGGTCAGACCAGCGTTGAATAGACCTTAGCATTGGTACTTCCTGTTTGAGCTTCTGCCTATAGTAAGGGAGGAGCAAAATGGAGTCGTGATCAGATTTGCCGAAGGGAGGGTTGGGGAGGACCTTGTAGGCATTTAGAATAGCAATGGTTCAATGTTTTCTCAGAGCGAGTAATACAGTCAATGTGTTGGTAGAACTTCGGTAGCGTTTTCCTCAAATTTGCTTTGTTAAAATCCCCAGCTAAAATAAATGCGGCCTCAGGATATGTGGTTTCCAGTTTGCATAAAGCCCATGTGTTATGTATGTATTATGAATGTGTTATGAATGTGTTATGTATGGATTATGAATATGTTATGTATTTGTCATGTATGTGTTATGTATGGCAAATAAATGTGTTATGTATGTCATATGAATGTGTTATGTATGTATTATGAATGTGTTATGAATGTGTTATGTATGGATTATGAATGTGTTATGAAGTTCTTATAGCATGAAGTGTAATGGCCAAACAGAGACAGTAGCAGCTAGCTAGCCTCCCTCCCAGGCCATCTGGTTGGTTAGTGTGGCGATAGGAAGTTTGTTATTGTAACCCTGGCCTGGTTGAGGCTGCAGTGCTCTTCCACTAGTTGTTAGGTATACATGTAAACACACACACACACACACACACACACACACACACACACACACACACACACACACACACACACACACACACACACACACACACACACACACACACACACACACACACTACTATCTGTTAGCTATCCATGTCTGTGGTATGTGCTTGTCCTCACTCACTGTAGAAAACAAGGCCAGCGTTGTTTCTCTCTCTCAATGGCATGTCTTAGTCTGAAAATATGTTTATGAGCAAAAACTATCTGTCTGTCAGCTGGGTTATTTCTCTCTCTTTGCAGGGGGAAGGATCTGTGTCCCAACTGGCACCCTATTCCCTATGCAGTGCACTATGTTGGACCAGCTCTGGTCAAAAGTAGTGCACTACATAGGGATAAGGGTGCCATTTGGGACTCAGAAGGGGCTCAGCTTTGGGGTTAAGGGCTGTTTTCTCACTGTCACTTTCAATTAATCCGATATTAAAGCAGCATTGAATGTATAGCCGTGGTTTTGTACTCTCATTTCCATATGATATATTTTAGAATTTTGTGGTATACACTGTATCACATATTTTTGTCTATGTTACTCTATGGCTTGTTGCTGCAGTTTACAAGTCTCTTTGGAAGAGTGATTGACCTCAAAATTGGACATAAAACCGTGAGATCTTGTTGCTCCCAGACCCCAGACCACGGCTCTACTCACTGCAGTACGTAGTCGACTAGAAAGTGAACTACAGTTCAGGTTTAGATCGATCAATGTTTACCCCCCTCCTCCCCTTCTCTCCCTCATCCCTTTCTCTGTACTGTAATCTCCAGGTAACACACGTCCTCCATCCCTCCGTTCCTTCGTCCCTCCATCCCTCCATCCCTCCATCCCTCCATCCCTCCATTCCTCCATTCCTCCATCCCTCCATCCCTCCATTCCTCTATCCCTCCATCCCTCCATTCCTCCATCCCTCCATCCCTCCATTCCTCCATCCCTCCATCCCTCCATTCCTCCATCCCTCCATCCCTCCATTCCTCCATTCCTCCATTCCTCCATCCCTCCATCCCTCCATTCCTCCATTCCTCCATTCCTCCATCCCTCCATTCCTCCATTCCTCCATCCCTCCATCCCTCCATTCCTCCATCCCTCCATTCCTCCATCCCTCCATCCCTCCATTCCTCCATCCCTCCATCCCTCCATTCCTCCATCCCTCCATCCCTCCATTCCTCCATCCCTCCATCCCTCCATTCCTCCATTCCTCCATTCCTCCATCCCTCCATCCCTCCATCCCTCCATCCCTCCATCCCTCCATCCCTCCATCCCTCCATCCCTCCATTCCTCCATTCCTCCATCCCTCCATCTGTCCCCTGGCCCATTGATTTGATTTGTTGCTCTGTACCTTATTTCTGTGTTTCCCTGGAGACAGACTGGGAGTGTGTGTCAAATCAAATCAAATCAAATTGTATTTGCCACATGTGCCGAATACAACAGGTGTAGACCTTACAGTGAAATGCTTACTCACAAGCCCTTAACCAACAATGCCGTTTTTTTTTTTTAATAAGTGTATCCGGTACCGATGTGATGTGTGTGTGTGTGGGGGGGGGGGCTGTCTGGCAGTTGTGCTTCTTGTGTTTGTGACATCTGTTTGTGCTCAATCAATCTCAACATCAACTGTTCAGAGGAGACTATGTTTGTACACAATCATTGTCTGTGAGTGACAGGTCTGTGACAAGCCTGTGTCTCTGTGTTGAATAGCCAGCCGAGTCCTGTGGAGCTGAGATAGGGGGGAGGCCAGTCGGTTAAATTATCTGCTT
The DNA here is from genome assembly GCF_020615455.1 of Coregonus clupeaformis. Taxonomy (NCBI): domain Eukaryota; kingdom Metazoa; phylum Chordata; class Actinopteri; order Salmoniformes; family Salmonidae; genus Coregonus; species Coregonus clupeaformis. Next base: position 8,242,653 of record NC_059210.1, read on the forward strand.
CCCTGGGTACCCAATTGATGTACTGTATGTAGAGGCTAAACATACCATAGAAATAGAATGACTATAATGGATATTCTCATCCATGACAGGCCTGTGTCCCTGTGTCTTTGTGTTACACTACTATGTCAGGCCAGGTCCTGGGGAACTGCGATAGGGAGACAGTGAAGCCAGGGCTCTATCAGACTGCTTTCCTTTGTACCAGACTACAGTGTTGTAGAGGTGGTTGTGGTTCTAATAGCTCAGTGGGTTAGAGCATGGCGCTAGCAACGCCAGGGTTGAGGGTTTGATTCCCACATACAGAATATGAGTCCCTATCTATATGTTTCCCAGACTGCACTGCTCTGTGGAGGGTGGTTAAACCTAACGTTACCAATGCATTAACTGAATGTGGCTGTTCCCATTCAAGTCAACAGCCGGTGGGGCTCTATCTGAACGCTTTCTGTTGGGACCACCAGACTGATGTGTGGAAGCCGAACATACTGTACCATCATCATAGGTTGCTGACTAGAGTCATATGGCTCTATTCAATCAGATCCGCTTTAGCCGACATCCGCATAGCGGTTGTTTTGGCAGTGTCGGAGATGAAACTGCTTTAGAGCTGTTAAATCCACAAGTGGCTCCTGCCATTATACCTAAAGCAGACATTGCCCTTGGGCTGCACGGACTCGCATTAAGAGAAATTCCCATGCAGCCCTGTTTACAAGTTCCAACACTGCAATGTGAGATGTAATCTACACCCTCGCTTAGGTTGATAGAAATCCTCATTATTTTTGTTGAATGATTTTCAATTTGAGCGTCATTATTTCTATATAGCCTACACTTTCTCGTTCTGAACTGCTAATGCGAGTGGGACGGGTGCTCACAGATTTGACAGCTCCAATGCAGTTCTACCTCCGACACCGCCAAAACCTTGGTTATGCAGGTGTCGGCTATCGCCGGTTAACACTTGATCTGATTGAATCTAGGCCTAAACCTATGATACCATGTCCATGACCCATGGATACTGTTTGTAGTTTGATCTTCAAGATAGATATGGAAGCACTCTGAATCCAGTCAGGCCATCCTGCACCCTCAACAGAGTTTAATCTAGGTCGGAACAGCTGACTTGCACCGCCTTTCAAAGAAAAAGGAGGTAGATGTATATTTTACTCTGTTTGAGCGGATTGCCACATCCCTAAAATGACTGCGAGATATTTGGTCACTGCTCCTCCAAATTGTTGTTGGATCCCGAGAAAATAGTGAAGGATTTCTTCCTTACAGCGCTTCAAATCCCACTCGATGCTGTAGATAAAATACAACTTGAACGTGTACACCGTTTCGGAGGACAGAGATATGAGCGTCCAATCATTGCCAAATTTGCTTTCTTTAAGGATAAAGTAATGGTTAAAAGCTTAGATAAAACTTTTACATTTACATTTACGTCATTTAGCAGACGCTCTTATCCAGAGCTAAAAGGCTTGCTGGCACCAAAGTAGGCATGAATGATCAGTTCCCTAGGGAGATTGCAGAACGGCGCAAAGTTCTGTACCCAATCTTCAAGGAAAATAGATTAAAAGGGAAGCGCGTTGCTCTCGTAGTCGATAAACTATATATTGACAACCAAATGTTCCGCTACACAAAGACTACTCCATGGCTTTTCTGAAAGTTCTAATAGAGGAGTCGAATATTTTTGAAAAACATTTTTTAGTCATTTAGCAGATGCTCTTATCCAGAGTGACTTACAGTTAGTGAATACATATTTTTTTATTTTTTTTATACTGGCCCCCCATGGGAATCGAACCCACAACCCTGGCGTTGCAAACGCCATGCTCTATCAACTGAGCTACATCCCTGCCGGCCATTCCCTCCCCTACCCTGGACGACGCTGGGCCAATTGTGCGCCGCCCATGAGTCTCCAGGTCGCGGCCGGCTGCGACAGAGCCTGGATTCGAACCAGGATCTCTAGTGGCACAGTTAGCATAATAAAACACATTTATAGTATTTATAGTATTTTATAAAGGGATAAGACACCATTAGAAGAAAGGATAACTAACAAAATAATACATCTTCATATACAGTGGCTTGTGAAAGTATTCACCCCCCTTGGCATTTTTCCTATTTTATTGCCTTACAACCTGGAATTGAAATAGATTTTGGGGGGGTTTGTATAATTTGATTTACACAACATGCCTACCACTTTGAAGATGCAAAATATTTTTTATTGTGAAACAAACAAGAAATAAGACAAAAAGTCAATACTTTGTAGAGACACCTTTTGCAGCAATTACAGCTGCAAGTCTCTTGGGGTATGTCTCTATAAGCATGGCACATCTAGCCACTGGGATTATTGCCCATTCTTCAAGGCAAAACTGCCCCAGCTCCTTCAAGTTGGATGGGTTCCGCTGGTGTACAGCAATCTTTAAGTCATACCACAGATTCTCAATTGGATTGAGGTCTGGGCTTTGACTAGGCCATTCCAAGACTTTTAAATGTTTCCCCTTAAAACATTCAAGTGTTGCTTTAGCAGTATGCTTAGGGTCATTGTCCTGCTGGAAGGTGAACATCCGTCCCAGTCTCAAATCTCTGGAAGACTGAAACAGGTTTCCCTAAAGGATTTCCCTGTATTTAGCGCCATCCATCATTAATTCAATTCTAACCAGTTTCCCAGTCCCTGCCGATGAAAAACATCCCAACAGCATGATGCTGCCACCACCATGCTTCACTGTGGGGATGGTGTTCTCGGGGTGACGAGAGGTGTTGGGTTTGCGCCAGACATAGCATTTTCCTTCATTGCCAAAAAGCTCAAATTTAGACCAGAGTACCTTCTTCCAAATGTTTGGGGAGTCTCCTACATGCCTTTTGGCGAACACCAAACGTGTTTGCTTATTTTTTTCTTTAAGCAATTTTCTGGCACTCTTCCGTAAAGCCCAGCTCTGTGGAGTGTATGGCTTAAAGTGGTCCTATGGACAGACACTCCAATCTCAGCTGTGGAGCTTTGCAGCTACTTCAGGGTTATCTTTGGTCTCTTTATTGCCTCTGATTAATGCCCCCCTTGCCTGGTCCGTGAGTTTTGGTGGACAGCCCTCTCTTGGCAGGTTTGTTGTGGTGCCATATTCTTAAAACATTTTAATAATGGATTTGTATAATTGTATAATTTAATAATTAGTGGTGTTGCAGACTCTCGGGCCTTTCAGAACAGTTGTATATATACTGAGATCATTTGACCGATCATGTGACACTTAGATTGCACACAGGTGGACTTTATTTAACTAATTATGTGACTTCTGAAGGTAATTAGTTGCACCAGATCTTATTTAGGGGCTTCATAGCAAAGGGGGTGAATACATATGCACGCACCACTTTTCCGTTATTTATTTGTAAAGTTTTTTTTTCATTTCACTTCACCAATTTGGACTATTTTATGTATGTCCATTACATGAAATCCAAATAAAAATCTATTTAAATTACAGGTTGTAATGCAACAAAATAGGAAAAATGCCAAGGGGGATGAATACTTTTGCAAGGCACTGTATAACTAATTAGAACACAAAAGTACTCAATCAACATAGTGGAGATAAAAACATAGCAAACAGAAGACATAGAAGGCACAGTATGTGGGTATGTGTGGATGTATTGTGATGGAAGGTGTGGTGTGCGTTTTTGTGCTTGGAAAAATTGTGACGTTAAGTGAGTGAGAAAGGAAATGGTTGTATATCCCATAACCATTGTGTGTCTGTGAGCAGGGGTTGTGAGAGAGAGCTTTCAATTTTGTGCAGATGAGGGGATATACATTTTAAAATAAAGTATACATCTAATTTTTTTTTTTTGTGTCCTATCATGATGGAACGGTCCCCAACCCTATACCCTAGACACCCACCTGAGCGACCCATACACCAAAGAGAAGAACCTACTTGAGCAGCACCGCCCCCTCAAGATTCTGAGCCTGCCTGGCAGGGTTGGTCCTAAAAAGCCAGAGCCCCCTGATGGGAGAGCATAATATACAAGGATATTATCAAAGTTGCTAATGAGAACCTTGATGACCTTGTACCTAGCCTGTGGGGATTCCGGTGGGGTACCCCCACCCAGGTAGTGGCAGTGCTGGCAACACTGGCTGCAGTAACCCATGGGGAGGGGGTCATACTCGGACAATCAGAGAGGGGGCTTATTATTGTGGCCCTGGTGGCACAAAATAATCAAAGGTCTGACTGCACAGAGATGCTTGGGAAAAATGGTTACTACGGGGGACCAGAGTGGATCCGATCTTCATCACCTAGGACTTGACATACAGTAGATCAAATCTACATTTTTTTGTAAATTGCATGCTTTCTCAAACAGCTGTAACTGTATCTGCATTCGTAAATCAGGTCCTTTCTTGAGTTGGGCTCTGGGATGTAACAACCGTTGAGCATCTGAGCTTATGGTTGATTGTGGAGGAAAGGGGTTGAGTGTGTAAAAGTGTGTGTGTGTGTGTGTGTGTGTGTGTGTGTATGTGTGTATCCCACATCTGTTGCAAAGGGGGTAAGGATGATAGGGACAATAATTGTTTGCTAAAATAACAATTGCTTGACAAAAATGTAATGTAATGCAATGGCACTCCGAGTTATACAGTGGGGAGAACAAGTATTTGATACACTGCCGATTTTGCAGGATTTCCTACTTACATAGCATGTAGAGGTCTGTAATTTTTATCATAGGTACACTTCAACTGTGAGAGACGGAATCTAAAACAAAAATCCAGAAAATCCCATTGTATGATTTTTAAGTAATGAATTTGCATTTTATTGCATGACATAAGTATTTGATCACCTACAAACCAGTAAGAATTCCGACTCTCACAGACCTGTTAGTTTTTCTTTAAGAAGCCCTCCTGTTCTCCACTCATTAACTGTATTAACTGCACCTGTTTGAACTCGTTACCTGTATAAAAGACACCTGTCCACACACTCAATCAAACAGACTCCAACCTCTCCACAACGGCCAAGACCAGAGAGCTGTGTAAGGACATCAGGGATAAAATTGTAGAACTGCACAAGGCTGGGATGGGCTACAGGACAATAGGCAAGCAGCTTGGTGAGAAGGCAACAACTGTTGGCGCAATTATTAGAAAATGGAAGAAGTTCAAGATGACGGTCAATCACCTTCGGTCTGGGGCTCCATGCAAGATCTCACCTAGTGGGGCATCAATGATCATGAGGAAGGTGAGGGATCAGCCCAGAACTACACGGCAGGACCTGGTCAATGACCTGAAGAGAGCTGGGACCACAGTCTCAACGAAAACCATTAGTAACACACTACGCCGTCATGGATTAAAATCCTGCAGCGCACGCAAGGTCCCCCTGCTCAAGCCAGCGCATGTCCAGGCCCGTCTGACGTTTGCCAATGACCCTCTGGATGATCCAGAGGAGGAATGGGAGAAGGTCATGTGGTCTGATGAGACAAAAATAGAGCTTTTTGGTCTAAATTCCACTCGCCGTGTTTGGAGGAAGAAGAAGGATGAGTACAACTCCAAGAACACCATCCCAACCGTGAAGCATGGAGGTGGAAACATCATTCTTTGGGGATGCTTTTCTGCAAAGGGGACAGGACGACTGCACCGTATTGAGGAGAGGATGGATGGGGCCATGTATCGCAAGATCTTGGCCAACAACCTCCTTCCCTCAGTAAGAGCATTGAAGATGGGTCGTGGCTGGGTCTTCCAGCATGACAACGACCCGAAACACACAGCCAGGGCAACTAAGGAGTGGCTCCGTAAGAGCATCTCAAGGTCCTGGAGTGGCCTAGCCAGTCTCCAGACCTGAACCCAATAGAAAATCTTTGGAGGGAACTGAAAGTCCGTATTGCCCAGTGACAGCCCCATAACCTGAAGGATCTGGAGAAGGTCTGTATGGAGTAGTGGGCCAAAATCCCTCATGCAGTGTGTGCAAACCTGGTCAAGACCTACAGGAAACGTATGATCTCTGTAATTGCAAACAAAGGTTTCTGTACCAAATATTAAGATCTGCTTTTCTGATGTATCAAATACTTATGTCATGCAATAAAATGCAAATGAATTACTTAAAAATCATACAATGTGATTTTCTGGATTTTTGTTTTAGATTCCGTCTCTCACAGTTGAAGTGTACCTATGATACAAATTACAGACCTCTACATGCTTTGTAAGTAGGAAAACCTGCAAAATCGGCAGTGTATCAAATACTTTTTCTCCCCACTGTAGGTAACAATCCTTCGCATTAACTGTCGACATTATTACATTATTAAGCAAATTGAGGTGAGAGCATTGGAAATGCTTTTGGCGGTTGACCTGCTTCTGTTTTGTGGGTGGCACTGTGTGCTGTTTTCAAGGATGGGTCCTGGCCCCTCGGGGGGCCTAGGGATCCGGGGGTACGGGGGTGGGATGCCGATCACTGGGATGACAACCCAAGTTATCATCATATAATTGGCATAAACATTACTCTTACTGAATTTCCACGTTAGCGAGGATATTGGAAATCTAATCAAAGCCTATTGGATGATAACTTGTTTTTAACTAGGACAGAGGAATTTATAACTGCATTTTTCTGACATAACATAGGTACAGCAAATCCCCTTATTTTATGGGACAATTTAAATGTGCCTTTAGAGACCATGCAATTGAGTACTCATCTCGAAAACAAAAGCAATTTAGATCAAAAGAGTCCATACTAACAAAGGAAATAGAAGGTCTAACAGAACAGATAGATGGCAATAAAAACTGTAACATAGAGGCTCAGAATAAATTAGAGAAAAAACAAAAAGAAATGGAGAAACTTATTAAAGAAAGATCAAGTGTAATATATTATAAAAATAAAGCAAACTGGATGAATATGGGAAAAAATGCACATGAATTTTTTTTAGTAAATTCTTGAATAGCTTTTCTTACTTTGAGAAAAAAATTAGTCTTTTTTTGTAGTTGGGAATAGTAATCTCCAGGTGTCCGGTAAATTATTTGTAGAGATGACATTTTCGAATTACATAAAATGTGACCTCAATTGATAAGCTTCATATATTGTATTAAATAAGTTGTTGTTTCGTCACATTCACCGGATAGATGCAGTGAAATGTGATGTTTTACAGGGTCAGACATAGTGGTAGGGCACCCCTGGAGCAAATTAGGGTAAAGTGCCTTGCTCAAGGCTGCGACATATTGTATATTCATGAAAAAGGCTCTTGTGTCTGTATGCGAATATGTAAGTGTCACGAGAGAGAAGAAACTGAAATTGAAAATCCAACCCCCAAAGCAATCTCTCTCTCTCTCTCTCTCTCTCTCTCTCTCTCTCTCTCTCTCTCTCTCTCTCTCTCTCTCTCTCTCTCTCTCTCTCTCTCTCTCTCTTTCTCTCTCTCTCTCTCTCTCTCTCTCTCTCTCTCTCTCTCCTTCTCTCTCTCTCTCCCTCTCTCTCCCTCTCTCTCCTTCTCTCTCTCTCGCTCTCTCTCTCCTTCTCTCTCTCTCTCCCTCTCTCTCCCTCTCTCTCTCTCTCTCTCTCTGATGAGTCCCTTCTCGTGGTACTGTAGAGAGTTTAGTGTCAATGCTCTGGATCAGTATCAGCAGCACTACTACAGCCTCTGACCCAGTTCTTGACTGTCTGTTCTAAGATCAGAGCAGTGTTTGACTTGGACTGAAATAGGTGCCGGTATTCATTTTGGGTGCCGGTACTGTATATATTTCGGTGCAGGAGCTCCACAATACTTTTGAGATAATATTCTATAAGAGGGACAGGAGCTCAAGCAGTAGAACATTTGAGGTGCCGGTAATCAAGTCCGGTGAGCTCCTGCCCAAGTCAAGCACTGCTCTGATCTTAGAACAGACTAAAGACAGGGCTCAGAGACTGTGCGATGAACGCACTGCAGATTCCCACTGCATAGCCGGAGCAGAATGTTCAGTAGTGTGTGTATGTGTCTCTCTCTCTCTCTCTCTCTCTCTCTCTCTCTCTCTCTCTCTCTCTCTCTCTCTCTCTCTCTCTCTCTCTCTCTCTCGCTCCTTCTTCCCCATACAAAAAAAAGGAAGGGGCTTGGAGGAAGAGCAGTGTGTGTGTGTGTGTGTGTGTGTGCCTGTCTGAGTCTTTCTGTGGTGCCTTGGTATAAAAAGGCTATGTGTGTGTGTGTGTGGTGGTTTGGCATGCCTCCATAGAAAGGCAGAAGGACTTTGACGTCAGCAGGGAAACGTGACCCACTTCACAAGAGGCAAGGAGCCCCGGGCTAGTAGAACAGATGTGGCCCAGACACACAGGCACACACACGAACACACGAACACACCAACACACGAACACACACACATCCTTCCTTTTTAGACGCACTCACGGACAGAAAGACATACACACAGATGGGCACACGCTGCTCTGCTCCCGTTCCTTTTTTTGCATCCAAAACCACAGATTCAAACAACACAAATATCTGGACCTCCATTGGTCGCTTTTCAGGTACTAGTTCTATCGATTTGCACTGGTCTGAACAGTTATCAGATGGTTATTTGCCCATGTCCCAGAGTTATGCTGAGGTGAAGTGAGGAGAGGAGGTGTGTGTATGTGTGTGCATGTGTGCGTGCAACATGTTTGTCTGTGAGTTTATGTGTACACACACTCGTGGTGCACTGTGCACAGGGCTTTGGCTGCAGGCACATCTGCTATTGTTCTAAACAGCCAGGGTTAGGCCCAGTGGAAAGTGTCTGGACCTGCACTCCTGTCTTAAGTCCACACTGTTCCCCTTATGTAAGAGAGGGATGGAGGGATGGTTGGAGGGTGGAGAGGTGGAGGGGGTGGAGGGGTGGAGAGGTGGAGGGGTGGAGGGGTGGAGAGGTGGAGAGGTGGAGGGGTGGAGGGTGGAGGGTGGAGAGGTGGAGGGGTGGAGGGGGTGGAGAGGTGGAGAGGTGGAGGGGTGGAGGGGTGGAGGGGTGGAGAGGTGGAGGGGTGGAGGGGTGGAGAGGTGGAGAGGTGGAGGGTGGAGGGGTGGAGAGGGTGGAGGGGTGGAGAGGTGGAGGGGTGGAGAGATGGAGAGGTGGAGGGGTGGAGAGGTGGAGGGGTGGAGGGGTGGAGAGGTGGAGGGGGTGGAGAGGTGGAGGGTGGAGAGGTGGAGGGTGGAGGGTGGAGAGGGTGGAGAGGTGGAGAGGTGGAGAGGTGGAGGGTGGAGGGGGTTTGGAGAGGTGGAGGGGTGGAGGGGTGGAGGGGTGGAGGGGTGGAGGGGTGGAGAGGTGGAGCGTGAAGAGGTGGAGGGTGGAGAGGTGGGAGGTGGAGAGGTGGAGGGGTGGAGGGGTGGAGAGGTGGAGGGGTGGAGGGTGGAGAGGTGGAGGGGTGGAGGGGTGGGAGAGGTGGAGGGGTGGAGGGTGGAGGGTGGAGAGGTGGAGGGGTGGAGAGGGTGGAGGGGTGGAGAGGTGGAGGGGGTGGAGGGGTGGAGGGGTGGAGAGGTGGAGGGGTGGAGAGGTGGAGGGGTGGAGAGGTGGAGGGGTGGAGGGGTGGAGGGGTGGAGAGGTGAAGGGGTGGAGCATGGAGAGGTGGAGGGGTGGAGGGGTGGAGGGGTGGTGAGGTGAAGGGGTGGAGCATGGAGAGGTGGAGGGGTGGAGGGGTGGAGGGGTGGGGGGTGGAGGGGTGGAGAGGTGGAGAGAAGATGAGGGAGGACCCCTGGCCTGGTCCTTTTTCCACTGGGTTCATAAAGAAGACACACACACACACACACACCAACACACACACACACACTCTCTCACACACATGCGTGCATTCACACACACACACACACACACACACACACACACACACACACACACTCTCACACACATGGGTGCATTCACACACACACACACACACTCGTCTGGCGGTTAGTTCTCTGCATGGCCCCGCCTGCCAACAACAATATCATAACCCCCTCTCCTCTGCTCTACCATCACCATTACTGAATGCAGGGATGGGCAACTTGTGGCCCGCGGCCCCTCTTTTGAAGGCCCTCGGATAAATTCTAACTCAGATATAATATAAAAAACTGCAAACATTTCACTCCGCCCCATGGCAAAATGTGTAGAATTGCAGAAAACTTGCTTTAAAACTGCAACATTTTCCCGACACCCCCATGGCAAAATGTGTACAATTGCACGAAATTAAAACTAAAACATAAAAATGTTCTATCCGCTGTCGAGAGCGGGTTAATGTGTGGAGGCTCCAGCCTCTTCCATCTCTTCCGCGAAGCTCTTTGGGTTCTGTCTATCTGCCGCTGGGCATTCTGCGGCCCAGTAGGACCTTGGCTGCACCCTGTGATATGTCTGTTATGACTCAATAGATAGTGATGAAATGTAGTCGATTTTATTGTATTTTTAATCTCGGATGGGTGATGTGCGGTATACAGTATGGGTAAACTCTTAAACTCAGCAGGATTCGATTAGTTAGACCCATTTTTTGCAGTTACAGTTTTGTTGTTGGATCAGTTTTACTGTCACGAGTTGCTAAGCCAGAACCCAGAAGCAGACCAGGACAAGGTAAGTAGAAACGAAGGTGAGTGTTTATTTACAAGTTCAAGAGTGATGCTGAATAATCCAGGAACAGAGCGGGCGGCGTTGATTAGTTGTTGGGGTGCAGTGGTTGATCCCATCCTGAGGTCGGAGCCACCACCAGGCAGAGGTTGGATGAAGGTTCGGACGGGTGACTGCAGATGGAACAAAACGGGGGTAAGTAAGCAACAAACCAACAAGGTGCAAAAACAACAAAACTAACGCTAGGCTCTAAGACTGATACTCTGGTAAACCTACTGTTCATGGCTAACGATCCGGCAGGAACTGGATGTTAGGCCAGAGCCTAAGAAGGGTGATGATCAGGACCAGGTGTGCAGATTGCTGATGGGATGCAGGTGCGAGAAATCAAGAGAGCTCCCCGGGCGTTCCCCGAACCCTCGGGAAACTGGAGATCACGAACAGAAAAACTAGTCACCAGACAGGACCCGACTCAGACTGCCGGGATCGTTACAGTACCCCCCTCCGGACGAACGCCACCGGGCGGACTCCCGGAGCGCCAGGATGGAGGCGGTAGAAGTCACTGATGAGGTCAGCATCTAGGACCTGTCGCGCGGAATCCAACTCCTCTCTTCAGGACCATACCCCTCCCAGTCCACGAGATACTGAAACCCCGGCCCCGCTTCGTCTGGAATCCATGATGCGCGCACCGTGTAGGCAGGACCCTCCGATCATCCGAGGAGGAGGAGGAGGAGGCGGAGGAGGCAACAGAGGACTGAGGAAGACAGGCTTGAGGCAGGAGACATGAAAGGTGGGATGGACTCTGAGCGTCCTCGGTAGTTTGAGTCGAACTGCCACTGGATTGATCACCTTCTCCACCACAAACGGACCAATGAACTCGGTAACAACTTCCTAGACTCAGTCCGTAAGAAGATCCCGTGTGGCCAACCAAACCCTATCTCCGATGGTATAGGTGGGAGCGGGGATCCGGCGACGATTCGCCTGGAGCTGATACCGGTCCGAAACTCTAAGGAGTGCCTTTCTGGCCCAATGCCAGGTCCGGTGGCAACGACGAATATGGGCCTGAACAGAAGGCACTGAGAGCTCCTTCTCCTGAGAAGGGAATAGGGGAGGTTGGTAGCCATACAGGCACTGGAAGGGAGACGTCCCAGTGGCAGATGTAGGGGAGAGTATTGTGGGCATACTCAACCCAAGGCAACCAAGGACCCAGGAGGTGGGGTTGGAAGAGACCAGACAGCGTAGCGTGGATTCCATCTTCTGGTTGGCTCTCTCCGCCTGACCATTGGATTGGGGGTGAAAACCAGATGTGAGACTGACTGTAGCTCCAATGGCCAAACAGAAGGACTTCCAGACAGCAGAGGTAAACTGAGGGCCACGGTCGGAAACGATATCACTGGGCAAACCGTGGACCCTGAAAACCTCCTAACCAGGATCTCGGACGTCTCCGAGGCAGAGGGAAGCTTGCAATTGGCACAAAGTGGGCGAACTTGCTGAATCTGTCCACGATAGTCAGAACGACCGTGTTCCCCCTCAGAAGCGGGCAACCCAGTGACGAGTCCAGGGCCAGATGCGACCATGGTCGCCGGGAATAGGAAGGGGTGAAGTAGTCCAGAGCTGGGCCGATTGGTACTCTTATTCTGCGCACACACTGGACAGGCAGCAACAAAACCCCCGAGTATCCTCGCATGGCAGGCCACCAAAAACGTCTGCGAAGAAACGCCATTGTCCGAGGCCACGCCAGGGTGACAAGCCATCTTGCTGGCGTGGGACCATTTGAGGACAGCAGGACGAACCGACTCAGGCACAAACAACCGACCGGGTGGACCGTTACCGGGACCGGGCTGAGTCCGAAGGGCCGCCAGCACCTCCTCCTCAATCTTCCACATAACTGCTCCCACGACGCAGTTCCGGGGAGAATTGTCTCGGTCTTGGACCCTCTCCTCCGTCTTGGAGAACATCCGGGGACAAGGCGTCCGCCTTGCCGTTCTTAGATCCAGGTCGGAACGTCAGGGAAAACTTGAATCGTCCGAAAAAGCAACGCCCCACCTGGCCTGACGGGAGTTGAGACGTTTAGCCGATTGCACGTAAGCAAGATTCTTGTGGTCAGTCCAGACAATAAACGGTTGCTCCGCCCCTCCAACCAGTGGCGCCACTCCTCCCAGGCAAGTTTCACCGCGAGAAGCTCCCGGTTACCCCATCGTAATTCCTCTCCGCAGGCGAAAGGCGACGAGTAGTAGGCGCAGGGATGGAGTTTACTGTCCGTGGAGCATCGCTGCGACAGAGATGGCGCCAACTCCCACATCAGACGCGTCCACTTCAACGGCGAACTGGACGGGCCGTGTCCGGTTGAGAGAGAATCGGTGCGTTGGTGAATCGCCCTCTTCAAATCCAGAAACGCTCGATCCGCCTCGGATTCCACTTGAAAGGTCCTGATACTGGAAGTCAAGGCAGTTAACGGAGCGGCCACGGCTGTAATCCCGGATGAATCTGCGGTAGAAATTCGCAAACCCCAAAAATCTCTGGAGCTGCAATCTCGCATCCGGGCTGGGCCCATTCCAGAACCGCTCTAACCTTCTCCTGGTCCATCCTAATCTCTCCTGGAGATGATGTACCCGAGAAAGGATGTCGTGTGGGCGTGAAACTCGCACTTCTCGGCCTTCACGAACAGGCGATTCTCCAACAATCGCTGCAGAACCTGCCGGACATGCTGGACGTGGTCGGAAGGTTCCTTCGAGAAGATCAGAATGTCATCCAGGTAAACAAACACAAAGAGACCGATCATATCTCTCAGGACGTCGTTCACCATACTCTGGAATACCGCTGGAGCATTGGTCAGTCCAAACGGCATCACCTGATACTCGAAGGTGACCCATCGGTGTATTGAAACCCGTCAACCACTCGTCCCCCTCTCTGATCCGGGACCATGTGATACGCATTGCGTAGGTCTAGCTTAGTGAACACCGTAGCACCCTGTAAGGAGTCGAAGGCAGAACTCATCAAGGGCAGGGGATACTTGTTCTTGACCGTGATGTCATTCAACCCCCGATAATCAATACACGGTCGAAGAGAGCCATCCTTCTTACCCACAAAGAAGAATCCTGCCCCAGGGGGTGATGACGAGGGACAACGAGACCAGCAGCTAGGGACTCCTTGATGTAGGTCTCAACGCCTCACGTTCAGGTCGGGAGATACTGTATAACCTTCCCTTGGGGTAGACAGCTCCAGGGGAACAGGTTGATGGCACAATCATATGGTCGGTGGGGAGGGAGTGACAGAGCCTTCTGCTTACTGAAAACTTCCCCAAATCGTGATATGTCTCGGGAACCAGGGACAAATCTGGGGGTTTAGCCTCAATCACCTGACTGGGAACCGAATGGGGGCAGGCAGTCTTGAGACAGTTAGCATGACAATCAAGGCTCCAACTCGTTACCTTGCCCGTCACCCAATCGAACGTGGGATTGTGTTCCTTCAGCCAGGGGGTATCCAAGGACCAGAGGAACATGGAGAAGACGGCAGAATGAAGAATGAAATCATCTCAGAATGATTCCCGACAACCGCATCTTAACCGGTTCAGTCCTCATCGTGATACGTGCCAGACTACTGCCGTCCAGAGTGGTAGCTTCAATGGCTTCGGCAATTGCTCCTTGAAAGCCCCAGCTGTTCCACCAACTCGGCATCTAGAAAGCTTCCATCGGCACCTGAATCGATAAAAGCGTTAATCGTCTAAGCTCTGATTCCTGTTCATAAGGGTAGCCGGGAAACGGGTCTGACAGAGGTATTGAGAGGTCGAAACTGGCTCGCTAAAAGTCCTCCCAACTTTAGCGAGCCGCGCGGTTTGACGACCCGACTGGAACCTGAGAAGCTGATCGGTTGGACGGAGCTCATTGCTTCTCCTCCCCCTTCGCTCTCGGACTCGGGATTATCCACCCGAATAGACAAGGCTACCAAGCTGTCCAGGTCACTAGACTCGGATATGAGATCAACTCATCCTTGAGCTGCTCCGACAGATCCTGGTAAAGGCCGCTTGCAGAGACTCCTCATTCCACCCACTCTCACAGCCAACGTCTTGAACTCGATCACGAAGTCGGCCACGCTGCGGCAGTTCCTTGGTGGAGCGAAAACAGGCGCCTAGCTGCGTCCCTCCTCGGACGGAATGGTGAAGAGCTTCCTCATCTCGGCCGTGAACCCCTGGTATGAAGCCATGCAGGGATCCTGTCGTTCCCAAACGGCTGAAGCCCACTCCAGCGCTCGACCACGCAGCAACTCAATCACAAAGGCTATCCTAGCCTTGTCTGTGGCATAAGAGTAGGGCTGTAGATCGAACACTAATCCACACTGCATAAGGAAGGAACGGCATCTTCCCAGCTCCCCTCATATTTATCCGGTGTCGGAACCTTGGGCTCACGGAAGGACACAGCTTCAGAAGCGGCAGGCGAGATGGGTGAAACCGGTAGTGGATCTTCCACCGGACACTTGCGTTGGTTCTGGACCTCCGTCAGACCGGTAGAAAGGTTCCGAACTGACAACGCGATCTCCTGTAGTACCGTGCTATGATGGCCCAACATCTTCTCCTGCTGGGTAATGGCATGGCGAACAGAGTCCAGGTCCGCTGGGTTCATTACTGGCCGGATCGTTCTGTCACGAGTTGCTAAGCCAGAACCCAGAAGCAGACCAGGACAAGGTAAGTAGAAACGAAGGTGAGTGTTTATTTACAAGTTCAAGAGTGATGCTGAATAATCCAGGGAACAGAGCGGGCGGCGTTGATTAGTTGTTGGGGGTGCAGTGGTTGATCCCATCCTGGGTCGGCAGCCGCCGACCACCAGGCAGAGGTTGGATGAAGGTTCCGGACGGGTGACTGCAGATGGAACAAAAACGGGGGTAAGTACAACAAACCAACAAGGTGCAAAACAAGCAAAACTAACGCTAGGCTCTAAGACTGATACTCTGGTAAACCTACTGTTCATGGCTAACGATCCGGCAGGAACTGGATGTTAGGCCAGAGCCTAAGAAGGGTGATGATCAGGACCAGGTGTGGATTGCTGATGGGATGCAGGTGCGGAAATCAAGAGAGCTCCCCGGAGCGTTCCGAACCCTCGGGAAACTGGAGATCACGAACAGAAAAACTAGTCACCAGACAGGACCCGACTCAGACTGCCGGGATCGTTACATTTACCTTGCATGTTTTATTCATAATGGGGTCAAAGCGTTTCTCATTTTCAGAAATAAAATAAGTAATGTAATGAAGATTGGTCACCTTCAGGAGCCCACTGAATGTACTGTGACTGACTGAGGCCTGAACGTTTTCCAGTCAGGCCACAACCCCCTTCTTCAAGTCGCAGCTGTGAGGGCGCTCCCAATTATATTTATTCCATGTTTCAGACTGGATACTCTGTCTTTATTTTGCGTTTGTAGATTAGGTAGTATTTCTTGGCAGAAATAATCAGGTTGTAGTAGATGTAATGGAGAATATAAGACAGACAGAAAACACTTGAACACTTGAACACACACACACATACACACACACATACACACACACACACACACACACACACACACACACACACACATACACAAACACACACACACACACACACACACACACACACACACACACACACACACACACACACACACACACACACACACACACACACACACACACACACACACACACACACACAACACACACACACACATACACAAAACACACACACACACACACACACACACACACAAACACACATACACACACACACACATACACACACACACATACACACACACATACACACACACAAACACTCATACACACATACACACACACACACATACACACACACACATACACACACACACACAAACACACATACACACACACACATACACACAAACACACATACACACACACACACACACACACACACCTGCATTAGTTGCCTGTGATGTTACCGTGGTTGTTGTAATAAGCCCTCATTCATTTCCAGCTTGGCAGAATGTTATGACTGATTCAGTCAGGACCGTCAGATGAAAAGGTCATTGGTTCTTGTTTGGAGTGAGTGTAACATTTCCATCGGCACTCTGCAAGCTCTGTCGGCCTGGGCCAAGCCTAACAAACACTGACAGCCTGGATACCACCATTAAGTCAATAATACACACACACATTATGCTCATGCATTGACGCACGCACATGCCCACACACACACACACACACACACACACACACACACACACACACACACACACACACACACACACACACACACACACACACACACACACACACACACACACACACACACACACACACACACACACACACACACACACACACACACACACACAACCACTTACGCACACACACACACACTCCAAGTCTACCCCCACTACACCCTCCTACCCCCCTCTACCCCCTCCTACACCCCTTTACCTCCTCTTACACCCCTCTACCTTCTCCTACACCCCTCTACACTCTCCTACACCCTCCTACACCTTCCTATACACCTCTACACATTCCTACACCACTCCACACCCCTCTACACCCTCCTACACCCCTCTACACAATCCTACACCCCCTACACCCTCCTACACCTTACCACACCCCCAAACCCCCCTACACCCCCCTACACCTTCCTACACCTCTCTACACCACCCTACACCGCCCTACACCCTCTGACACCCCTCTACACCATCTGACACCCCCCTACACCTTCCTACACCTCTCTACACCGCCCTACACCACTCTACACCCTCCTAAATGCCTCTACACCACCCTACACCACCCCGCCCCCCTACAGCCCTCGACACTGCCCTACAACAACTGCTCCCCGGGTGCCAATGACGTGGATGTCAATTAAGGCAGCCCTCTGCACCTCTCTGATTCAGAGGGGTTGGGTTAAAAATGCAGAAGACACATTTCGGTTGAATGCTTTCAGTTGTGCGACTATCCCCTTTCCCTGCTGTACCAATATTTACGACTTCTGTCTCTCTACAACTTCTCATTCACTATTTTCCTTCACAACATTCTCTGGCTGACTTTATTTCTTTGTTTTGTCCCATTGTGTGTTAGGTAGTTGTGTTGTGTTAGGTAGTTGTGTTGTGTTAGGTAGTGGACCATTAGCGCTAGCTTCCACATGAGAGAGACAAAGGGAGAGTGTGTTCCAGGAATGTGGCATCTGGTCCGAGCATTAAACAGCCAGGCAGCCAGTGGTCCTGTATGTGTGTGTGTGTGTGTGTGTGTGTGTGTGTGTGTGTGTGTGTGTGTGTGTGTGTGTGTGTGTGTGTGTGTGTGCGCTGCATATGGTGGTCAGCTGGGCTGGAGGAGGGCTGGAGACAGAGGTCATTGCAGACTGAGAAAACCCCAGGGAAAAAGATGGACACACAAACACACACACAGACACAAACACACACACACAAATACACACGCACACACTAAGGTCCTGCGCTGCCCTTCACTACTAGCCAGGTATTATATTACTAGCAAGCCACTGTGTGTCTGCAGGGGTTGGCTTGGAGTCAAAGTGGCTGCTACCCTGCAGGGGTAACCCCACACGGCACAGCTTCTCCTCGACTATAGGGAGAGAGAGATTTTTTTTTTGTGAGAGAGGGAACTAGAGAGAGAACAAGAGGGCGAGGGAGGGAGAGAGAGATTGAGCAAGCGAGATGGTGAGGGAGGGAGAGAGAGAATGAGCAAACGAGATGGTGAGGGAGGGAGAGAGAGAATGAGCAAGCGAGATGGTGAGGGAGGGAGAGAGAGAATGAGCAAGCGAGATGGTGAGGGAGGGAGAGAGAGAATGAGCAAGCGAGATGGTGAGGGAGGGAGAGAGAGAATGAGCAAGCGAGATGGTGAGGGAGGGAGAGAGAGAATGAGCAAGCGAGATGGTGAGAGAGGGAGAGAGAGAATGAGCAAGCGAGATGGTGAAGGAGGGAGAGAGCGAGAGAGAGAGTGGAGAATGAGAGAGCGAACAGGACATAGAGGGAGTGAGAGAATGTGGAGGTTTCTGGAAGCTAAGTGAAGTGAGGGGAGTCGAGGGGAGGCTAGGGGAGGGTGTGTGAGGCGGACCTGGTCTACAGACCAGCTGTGTTTCATTAACATGTTTGTGTTACTGTGGCTGACTCTCTGACTCTCAACTAAGCTGAATCCAGAGCAGAGAGAGAGAGAGAGAGAGAGAGAGAGAGAGAGAGAGAGAGAGAGAGAGAGAGAGAGAGAGAGAGAGAGAGAGAGAGAGAGAGAGAGAGAGAGAGAGAGAGAGAGAGAGAGAGAGAGAGAAGAGAGAGAGAGAGAGAGTGAAGAGAGAGAGAGAGAGTGAAGAGAGAGAGAGAGAGTGAGTGTGTGTGTGTAAATTATGGAGTGTGTGTGTGTTTCTGTGTGTGTGTGTGTAGGTGATGTAGTGAAGCCTAGCTTCATCCTGGGTGGCAGTTAGTCATTGGGATATTATGAGGGGTACACCCCTCTGGAAGGTTCACACACACACACACACACACACACACAAACACACCTGTGCGTGCATGTTGGTTCTCTTAGAACACCTGGTCAGTGCCTTAGGCCGTGGATATGGTTTCAGAATACTATTTTTCAGGAGTATGAGGCTCATTAAACCAACTGCCAGGTGGACTGCATCTTGCCTGAGACCTACAGACACTCACACACCCCCTCCCCAAACTGTCTACTCATATCAGTTCTCAAGGCTGTAATGAAAAAGGACTGGTTCAAATTTATAATGAGTTTATGACATGAGTAATGGTGGAAACAGCAGGCCTGTGTTACTGTAGAGAAGGATCTGTGGAAGGATAAATTAGGTTTGGTTCACCTGGGTTACTGTAGAGCGGGAAGTGTGTGTGTGTGTGTGTGTGTGTGTGTGTGTGTGTGTGTTTGTGTGTGTGTGTATCTGGTGTGTGTGTATGGGGAATTGATATTAAGATGCTCTGTGTAAACGAGGCTGTCTGATGTCATGACGGAATGTGCTTTGCCATGCTTTCTTTCTTCTGGGTTATCTTGTGCCGAAGAGAGAGAGAGAGAGAGAGAGAGAGAGAGAGAGAGAGAGAGAGAGACATTGAGGGAATTAAAGATGGAGAGAGAGAGAGACTTGATGTGTAGCTCCAGATGTAGCTATTTCTCTAGACAATGTGTTTAAGTGTTTGGATTGTGATGCATGCTGCTGTTGTCATAGATTCCTTTATTGAGGTTGTGATGATGAGGTTCGGAATGTGATGCATGCTGCTGTTGTCATAGATACCTTTATTGAGGTTGTGATGATGAGGTTTGGAATGTAATGCATGCCGCTGTTGTCATAGATACCTTTATTGAGGTTGTGTTAATGAGGTTTGGAATGTGATGCATGCCGCTGTTGTCATAGATACCTTTATTGAGGTTGTGATGATGAGGTTTGGACTGTGATGCATGCTGCTGTTGTCATAGATACCTTTATTGAGGTAGAGGACATGATAAAGCTGTGGTTTGCTGTGTATGTGTGTGCGTGTGTGTGTGTGTGTGTGTCTGCATGGTGTGTGGTTTGCTGTCATCGAGGGGACAGCAGTGTTTAGGATTGAAAGGGGAAATTCCCTGCATGCAATTTTGAGGTTTTGGGTTTTCTGAAGACTGTGAAATGATAATATTTAGCATTTTTGTTTAACATCCAGCTAACAGCCATAAAACTCAGTGTTTGGTGTGTTTGTGTTGTATTCCAACCTCATTGTAAAAATCATGGTATATTATAATCTTTATTTCTCCTGAAGAGGGTGTTAATGTAAAGATACCTCAAGAGGGAATTAGTTAACATAAACATTACATTACATTTGTCTCACAAGTATCATTCAAAATTAAGAACAATCAATATTTGACTTGAAACAACAACACTGGTAACTTAGCTGTCTTTGTTGAAGAAGTGCTGAATAGTTTCCTACTGTACTGGCCCTCTTAGGACCCCGAGCTGTGGCCTGGCCTGACCATTGCCTGTGTGTGTGTGTGTGTGTGTGTGAGCGTGTCTGAGTAATGGTCTCTGTTTTATTGGCCAGCTCCTCCACAGACTTCTATGAGGAATCACATAATGCATGCTCTGACGTCAGCAGCCATCACCATGGTTACCCTACTGCGCGCCCCGTGCTCCGGGGAGGTGTGAGTGTATGTCCCCAGAGAGAGAGAGAGAGAGAGAGAGAGAGAGAGAGAGAGAGAGAGAGAGAGAGAGAGAGAGAGAGAGAGAGAGAGGGAGAGAGAGAGAGAGACTGTGTGTGTGTGTGTGTAGTGTCTGTCTTCGTTTGTGTGAGTGTCCGTCTCCTTGTGTGTGCATTTTTGTGTCTGTTTGTGTGTGTGCGAGTGTGTTCTCTCCACTGGGTGCTCCCAGCTAGCTCGGGTCTCCTCTGGATGGAGAAAGGGTTCCTCTTCCAGCTAAAAGCACCTCCTGCTAATCTATAATTTCACAATACACTGTGTGTGTGTCTCTGTGTGTGTGTGTGTATATGTGTGTGTATATGTGTGTTTCTGCCTGTGTGTGTACAGTGAGGGAAAAAAGTATTTGATCCCCTGCTGATGTTGTACGTTTGCCTACTGACAAAGAAATGATCAGTCTATAATTTTAATGGTAGGTTTGTTTGAACAGTGAGAGACAGAAAAACGCATGTAAAAATTTTTATGAATTGATTTGCATTTTAATGAGGGAAATAAGTATTTGACCCCCTCTCAATCAGAAAGATTTCTGGCTCCCAGGTGTCTTTTATACAGGTAACGAGCTGAGATTAGGAGCACACTCTTAAAGGGAGTGCTCCTAATCTCAGTTTGTTACCTGTATAAAAGACACCTGTCCACAGAAGCAATCAATCAATCAGATTCCAAACTCTCCACCATGGCCAAGACCAAAGAGCTCTCCAAGGATGTCAGGGACAAGATTGTAGACCTACACAAGGCTGGAATGGGCTACAAGACCATCGCCAAGCAGCTTGGTGAGAAGGTGACAACAGTTGGTGCGATTATTCGCAAATGGAAGAAACACAAAATAACTGTCAATCTCCCTCGGCCTGGGGCTCCATGCAAGATCTCACCTCGTGGAGTTGCAATGATCATGAGAACAGTGAGGAATCAGCCCAGAACTACGCGGGAGGATCTTGTCAATGATCTCAAGGCATCTGGGACCATAGTCACCAAGAAAACAATTGGTAACACACTAAGCCGTGAAGGACTGAAATCCTGCAGCGCCCGCAAGGTCCCCCTGCTCAAGAAAGCACATATACAGGCCCGTCTGAAGTTTGCCAATGAACATCTGAATGATTCAGAGGAGAACTGGGTGAAAGTGTTGTAGTCAGATGAGACCAAAATCGAGCTCTTTGGCATCAACTCAACTCGCGGTGTTTGGAGGAGGAGGAATGCTGCCTATGACCCCAAGAACACCATCCCCACCATCAAACTGTGTTTTTCTGCTAAGGGGACAGGACAACTTCACTGCATCAAAGCGACGATGGACGGCGCCATGTACCGTCAAATCTTGGGTGAGAACCTCCTTCCCTTAGCCAGGGCATTGAAAATGGGTCGTGGATGGGTATTCCAGCATGACAATGACCCAAAACACACGGCCAAGGCAACAAAGGAGTGGCTCAAGAAGAAGCACATTATGGTCCTTGAGTGGCCTAGCCAGTCTCCAGACCTTAATCCCATAGAAAAACTGTGGAGGGAGGTGAAGGTTCGAGTTGCCAAATGTCACGCTTGAAACCTTAATGACTTGGAGAAGATATGCAAAGAGGAGTGGGACAAAATCCCTCCTGAGATGTGTGCAAACCTGGTGGCCAACTACAAGAAACGTCTGACCTCTGTGATTGCCAAGAAGGGTTTTGCCACCAAGTACTAAGTCATGTTTTGCAGAGGGGTCAAATACTTCTTTCCCTCATTAAAATGCAAATGAATTTATAAATTTTTTGACATGCGTTTTTCTGGATTTTTTTGTTGTTATTCTGCCTCTCACTGTTCAAATAAACCTACCATTAAAATTATAGACTGATCATGTCTTTGTCAGTGGGCAAACGTACAAAATCAGCAGGGGATCAAATGCTTTTTTCCCGCACTCTATATGTGTGTCTGTGCCCCCTTACTTTTCTCTCTCTCCTTTTCTCTCTCTCTCTCTCTCTCTCTCTCTCTCTCTCTCTCTCTAGCTTTCTCTCTCTCCTTCTTCCCACATTCTCTCTCTCTCTCTCTCTCTCTCTCTGTCTCTCTCACTCTCTCTCTCTCTCTCTCTCTCTCTCTCTCTCTCTCTCTCTCTCTCTCTCTCTCTCTCTGTCTCTCTCTCTCTCTCTCTCCTTCCTCCCCTCTCTCTCTCTCCTATAAGTTATCTAAGCCCCGCAGACCACACTCTCTGAAACCAACCATTTTCTGTCCTTTTCCCCTTTCTCTTTTGTGTCTGACACGGGGCCTTTTGTATATAGTCTATAGTATTTAGTATATAGTATATAATATTTAGTATTTAGTATATAGTATTTGTAGATAGTATTTGGATGAAATGAAAAGCACTCCCCCATGCCTCTTCATGCCTTTGTAAGATTAATAGAGAACCAACCAACCCTGACGTGTTCAGGGACAACAAAGGAAGTTCACGTCCAGTTAACATCAGGGGGAAAATTGAAATGCGTGACTTTAGTATTGTTAAGGGGGAGGTAACACACTTGAGGACGGTCTTCCACTAAACGATGAGTCATTGAATTTTACGGCTGTTAGCAAACATCGATGTCCCCGTTTAGTTGAAGGGTATGGAATGACATGCTTATGTACTTCTTAGTTCTTAAGAATGTGTCATGGATGGTTTATGAATGTGTTACGTCCTTATGAAGTCCTTATGGCTGTGTCATGGATGGTTTATGAATGTGTTACGTCCTTATGAAGTCCTTATGGCTGTGTCATGGATGGTTTATGAATGTGTTACGTCCTTATGAAGGCCTTATGGCTGTGTCATGGATGGTTTATGAATGTGTTACGTCCTTATGAAGTGCTTATGGCTGTGTCATGGATGGTTTATGAATGTGTTACGTCCTTATGAAGCCCTTATGGCTGTGTCATGGATGGTTTATGAATATGTTACGTCCTTATGAAGTCCTTTTTTTAGGTCCCATTGGAATAAAGTGTTACCAAGATAATTATATATCCCTTTAGATTCACTTGGTTGATGTGTATTATTATTATTATTATTATTATTATTATTATTATTATTATTATTATTATTATTTAAGCTGCTGTACCAAGTCACTCTACTTCACTCACTTTAATACTTGTATAAAATGTCTTGATTTTGATGGATGATCAGTCATACTGTCAGGCCCTGACCTTAGAGATCACCTAAGTATCCTATACTTTATACAACGAATGTGACAGTATGTACCGTGTGCACTGGACCAATATACTTCGATTAGATTTTTCAAACTGCCTTTTAGTTCCAATGCGACTCGCAGTAGCATTATATACTTTGTTACTTTTTCAGACACGGTTATTGTACCTTAGACACAGTTATTGTACCTCAGACATGGTTGTGGTACTGCAGACACGGTTGTGGTACTGCAGACACGGTTGTGGTACTTCAACGACATGTAAAAACTGCCGAGGCATGTGTATACTACAGTAATAGCTACAATAGAAGGATTTGGAGTGTCAAAAAGCTTTCCTCAAAAGCCTAACAAATGAGAACTGGCAATGTCAATAGCCCCGCTCCTCTGGTCCATAACAGCTCTCTCTCTCTCTCTCTCTCTCTCTCTCTCTCTCTCTCTCTCTCTCTCTCTCTCTCTCTCTCTCTCTCTCTCTCTCTCTCTCTCTCTCTCTCTCTCTCTCTCTCTCTCTCTCTCTCTCTCTCTCTCTCTCCCAGTCTCTGTCCAAACCGTTAGACCGTAGCCTGCCACCTAATGGCTCTGTGCTATGTCTGTTGTCATTGCCCTGAGCTCTGAGGGGCTAAGAGGATGGAGACCGGAGCTCAACCCATTTCCAACCCATTTCCTCCTCCACTCTAAATGAAATGGTCCCACCCCATCCTTTTACGCTGCTGCTACTCTGTTAAGTATTTATGCATAGTCACTTTAACTCTACCCACATGTACATATTACCTCAACTACCTCAACTAGTCGGTGCCCCCGCACATTGACTCTGCACCGTTACCCCCTGTATATATAGCCTCCCTACTGTCACTTTATTTTACTTCTGCTCTTTGTTTTTCTCAACACTTTTTTTTTTTTTTGTTGTTGTTTTATTCTTACTTTTTTTGTTTAAAATAAACGCACTGTTGGTTAAGGGCTGTAAGTAAGCATTTCACTGTAATGTCTGCACTTGTTGTATTCGGCGCATGTGACCAATAAAATTTGATTTGATTTGGTCTATCTCATATGGTAAAGACGACAGCTAACTGCCTAACAGGACTGAATACTAGGAAGTCAACACCGTAGAATTTGAATGACTAGAATGGAAAAAAAGCCTGTTCAGTACACTCATGGGTAACTACACTCGCTCAAAATGGCTGCCCGTCCACCCCATCACAGAATGTTGACCTCACATGGGATTAGCCGTTCTATTTACATTTACGTCATTTAGCAGACGCTCTTATCCAGAGCGACTTAGAAATTGGTGCATTCACCTTATAGCCAGTGGGATAACCACTTTACAATATGTTCTTTCTTTTTTTTTGGGGGGGGGGAGGGGTAAGGGGGGTAGAAGGATTACTTTATCCTTTCCCAGGTATTCCTTAAAGAGGTGGGGTTTCAAGTGTCTCCGGAAGGTGGTGAGTGACTCCACTGTCCTGGCGTCGTGAGGGAGCTTGTTCCACCATTGGGGTGCCAGAGCAGCGAATAGCTTTGACTGGGCTGAGCGGGAACTGAGCTTCCGCAGAGGTAGGGGGGCCAGCAGGCCAGAGGTGGATGAACGCAATGCCCTCGTTTGGGTGTAGGGACTGATCAGAGCCTGAAGGTACGGAGGTGCCGTTCCCCTAACAGCTCCGTAGGCAAGCACCATGGTCTTGTAGCAGATACGAGCTTCAACTGGAAGCCAGTGGAGTGTGCGGAGGAGCGGGGTGACATGAGAGAACTTGGGAAGGTTGAACACCAGACGGGCTGCGGCATTCTGGATGAGTTGTAGGGGTTTAATGGCACAGGCAGGGAGCCCAGCCAACAGCAAGTTGCAGTAATCCAGACGGGAGATGACAAGTGCCTGGATTAGGACCTGTGCCGCTTCCTGTGTAAGGCAGGGTCGTACTCTCCAAATGTTGTAGAGCATGAACCTATAGGATCAGGTCACCGCCTTGATGTTAGCGGAGAACGACAGGGTGTTGTCCAGGGTCACGCCAAGGCTCTTTGCACTCTGGGAGGAGGACACAACGGAGTTGTCAACCGTGATGGCGAGATCATGGAACGGGCAGTCCTTCCCCAGGAGGAAGAGCAAATCCGTCTTGCCGAGGTTCAGCTTGAGGTGATGATCCGTCATCCACACTGATATGTCTGCCAGACATGCAGAGATGCGATTCGCCACCTGGTTATCAGAAGGGGGAAAGGAGAAGACTAGTTGTGTGTCGTCTGCGTAGCAATGATAGGAGAGGCCATGTGAGGATATGACAGAGCCAAGTGACTTGGTGTATAGCGAGAATAGGAGAGGGCCTAGAACTGAGCCCTGGGGGACACCAGTGGTGAGAGCACGTGGTGCGGAGACAGAATCTCGCCACGCCACTTGGTAGGAGCGACCTGTCAGGTAGGACGCAATCCAAGAGTGAGCCGCGCCGGAGATGCCCAACTCGGAGAAGGTGGAGAGGAGGATCTGACGGTTCACAGTATCAAAGGCAGCAGACAGATCTAGAAGGACAAGAGCAGAGGAGAGAGAGTTAGCTTTAGCAGTGCAGAGAGCCTCCGTGACACAGAGAAGAGCAGTCTCAGTTGAATGACCAGTCTTGAAACCTGACTGGTTTGGATCAAGAAGTTCATTCTGTGAGAGATAACAAGAGAGTTGGCTAAAGACGGCACGCTCAAGAGTTTTGGAGAGAAAAGAAAGAAGGGATACTGGTCTGTAGTTGTTGACATCGGAGGGATCGAGTGTAGGTTTTTTGAGAAGGGGTGCAACTCTCGCTCTCTTGAAGACGGAAGGGACATAGCCAGCGGTCAAGGATGAGTTGATGAGCGAGGTGAGGTAAGGGAGAAGGTCTCCGGAAATGGTCTGGAGAAGAGAGGAGGGGAAAGGGTAAAGCGGGCAGGTTGTTGGGCGGCCGGCCGTCACAAGTAGCAAGATTTCATCTGGAGAGAGAGGGGAGAAAGAAGTCAAAGCATAGGGTAGGGCAGTGTGAGCAGGACCAGCAGTGTCATTTGACTTAACAAACGAGGATCAGATGTCGTCAACCTTCTTTTCAAAATGGTTGACGAAGTCATCCACAGAGAGGGAGGAGGGGGGGGAGAGGGGGAGGAGGATTCAGCAGGGAGGAGAAGGTGGCAAAGAGCATCCTAGGGTTAGAGGCAGATTAGAGTGGTAGAAAGTGGCTTTAGCAGCAGAAACAGAGGAAGAAAATGTAGAGAGGAGGGAGTGAAAAGATGCCAGGTCCGCAGGGAGTCCCACTCGGCTGCCCGGAGCCCTGTTCTGTGAGCTCGCAATGAGTCGTCAAGCCACGGAGCAGGAGGGGAGGACCGAGCCAGCCGGGAGGATAGGGGACATAGAGAGTCAAAGGATGCAGAAAGGGAGGAGAGGAGGGTTGAGGAGGCAGAATCAGGAGATTGGAGGGAGAAGGATTGAGCAGAGGGAAGAGATGATAGGATGGAAGAGGAGAGAGTAGCGGGAGAGAGAGAGCGAAGGTTGCGACGGCGCATTACCATCTGAGTAGGGGCAGAGTGAGTAGTGTTGGCGGAGAGCGAGAGAGAAAAGGATACAAAGTAGTTGCAGTGAGATTAGTAGAAGTACAGCATCTAGTAAAGATGAGGTCAAGCGTATTGCGTGCCTTGTGAGTAGGGGGGGGGACGGTGAGAGGGTGAGGTCAAAAGAGGAGAGGAGTGGAAAGAAGGAGGCAGAGAGAAATGAGTCAAAGGTAGATGTAGGGAGGTTAAAGTCACCCAGAACTGTGAGGGGTGAGCCATCCTCAGGAAAGGAACTTATCAAGGCGTCAAGCTCATTGATGAACTCTCCAAGGGAACCTGGAGGGCGATAAATGATAAGGATGTTAAGCTTGAATGGGCTAGTGACTGTGACAGCATGGAATTCAAATGAGGGGATAGACAGATGGGTCAGGGGAAAAAGAGAGAATGTCCACTTGGGAGAGATGAGGATTCCTGTGCCACCACCCCGCTGACCAGATGCTCTCGGGGTATGCGAGAACACATGGTCAGACGAGGAGAGAGCAGTATGAGTAGCAGTGTTTTCAGTGGTAATCCATGTTTCCGTCAGCGCCAAGAAGTTGAGGGACTGGAGGGTAGCATAGGCTGAGATGAACTCTGCCTTGTTGGCCGCAGAACGGCAGTTCCAGAGGCTGCCGGAGACCTGGAACTCCACGTGGGTCGTGCGCGCAGGGACCACCAGGTTAGAGTGGCAGCAGCCACGCAGTGTGAGGCGTTTGTATAGCCTGTGCGGAGTGGAGAGAACAGGGATAGACAGACGCATAGTTGACAGGCTACAGAAAATGGCTACAATAATGTAAAGGAGATCGGAGTGAAATTAACTAAACATCTGGGAAAGCGAGAGAGCGAGGCCTCCCTCACTTACGTTCCACTGAAACACCCAAATATAACTCTCCCAACTTCCACCTCAGAAACTATAATTGTTGTGAACTACAGCGGTTCAATGTTTTCTAGGAATAGACTAACTTAGTTTATTCAGCTAACTTGGTACAGTATTCTTCCGTGAAAACCGTCCAGTGCACCGAATCCTATGACGCCACAGCCAACTAGCATGCCAGCCTCCAACAACACGGTTTAGCACCAATACTCGGCCACAACAAACCACCAGTGTGTCAACACGCCAAGCAGATCATTCGTGTCCGTGTCTAACGTTGTGTAAAGTTCTGGGTTAGTCCCGACAGCTTGAGCGAGTCCGTCGTCAACTTATTCAGCCAGTTAGTTAGCTAGAATAGTTAGCATACTAGCTAGCCATTGCTTTCTGCCAACTAAAAAAAAAAAACTCCTCCCATGTGACAAACACACAGAGAGAGCCAAGCTAACGTTAACTAGTCACCCATGTCCCGAATTCCCTTGAACGACTCTGGTTACCAGTATGTAAAAACAAAACACAAATGTAGGTTATAACTTAACCCTAGCAGCTACTGTTAGCTAGCCAAGTGCAAAGCTAGCCACTGAATCGACTCAGCCAGTTCGTGTCTGTTCGCTAGGTCGTTCCAGCTATTGTTTAGTAGCTATCCAGGTAGCAACAAGCTAGCTACATTTCGAGCACAGTAGCTACTAACTACCTAACGTTAACGCTTCAGACAATGATGTTAGAAAAACAGCTGAATGGTAGGCAGCTAGCTGACGTATTTACAGGTACTCTCAAGCGTGAAACAACTATCCACAGTTGCTAATAGTTACCAGTAGCTACCCGTTAGCTAGTCCAGGTAGTGGGTTAGCTAGCCTCGTGCTTCACTGGGCTCAGCCGAATACAATACTTACCTACAATAATTACATACAATAACCTACGATAACTACAATAACCTACGATAACTACCTACAATACCTAACTACAATCTAAATACATGGTTTAAGCTTTACTCGACACCATATAAGCCAAGCTTACCTCCCGCCAGAGAGAGACACAACCTCACCCAGGACTGATTGTAGCGCTCGTGGTGAGATAGAGATAGAGGCATCAGTCAGTCTTTGTAACTTGTGACAGTGTCATTGGTGGTTGCTTAGTGTGTGTGTGTGTGTGTGTGCTTGTGTGTGTCAATCTTGTGCGTCAATCTTGTGCAAACCCCACTCTTAAATGCTTTCTGTCCCTCCCTAATCAAGTAGCCGTGGCTAACAGGGTTGTCTGACTTTGTTTCACAATCAATTAGATCGCAGCGGAAAACAACACCTGGTACACAGGTGTATTTTGTGTGTATGTTTGTGTGTGAGTGAGAGACAGAGAGAGAGAGAGAGAGTGGTGTGTGTGTGTGTGTGTGTGTGTGTGTGTGTGATTGTGAGTGGTGTGGCAGCCAGGACGAGCCCGCCAGATGATTGCCATAGAGTTATTTTTCTTCCAGCCCAGTGTCAGGATGAGATGGCCAGGGACACACAAAGAGACAGAGATACAGAAAGAGACAGAGAGAGGCAGAGAGACAAAGAGAGACAGAAGGAGAGACAGAGAGACAGAGAAAAACAGAGAGAGACAGAGAGACACATTTATATACATAATATAACATTTGAAATGTCTTTATTCTTTTGGAACTTCTGAGTGTAATGATTCCTGTTAATATTTATTGTTTATTTCACTTTTGTTTACTATCTACTTCACTTGCTTTGGCAATGTTAACATATGTTTCCCATGCCAATAAAGCCCTTAAATTGAAATTGAATTGAATTGAGAGACAGAGAGCGAAAGAGAGAGAAAGAGAGAGAGATCGAGACAGAGAGACAGAGAGAGAAAGAGAGAGACAGACAGAGAGACAGAGACAGACAGAGAGAGACAGACAGAGACAGACAGAGAGAGACACTACTCATTAGAGCACTCTTGTTGTCTCTTCTGACATCAAGACTCATGACCACAGCCTGTCTGCCTGTCTGCCTGTCTGCCTGTCTACCTGCCTGCCTGTCTGCCTGTCTGACTGACTGCCTGCCTGCCTGTCTGCCTGCCTGTCTGCCTGTTTGCCTGTCTACCTTCCTGCCTGTCTGCCTGTCTGCCTGTCTGCCTGCCTGCCTGCCTGCCTGCCTGCCTGCCTGCCTGTCTGCCTGCCTGTCTGCCTGTTTGCCTGTCTACCTGTCTGCCTGTCTACCTGCCTGCCTGCCTGTCTGCCTGACTGCCTGTCTGCCAGGACCTATACTGGCCATTATAGAGACCTATAACCCAATAAGGGTTGAAGCAGGGGCTAAGGCCAAGAGCCAGGCCAGCACAGTGCAGCACAGACCCCAACGCCAGCCCAACGCCATCCAACCTCAGGGGCACGTTCAAGGAAAAAGGCACAGTCAGAGACACTGAGGACAGAAGCAACTGTAACCAGACCTAGGTTCAAATAACATCAGAACATACCACCAGGCCTCTCCCTCCTAGTCTGCATAATATTCATCACTGTCCAATTCACTCAGTATCACCGGACTGCGATGACAATAATAACGCACCAGATAAACATAATCATTACCATAATAAAACACAATCAGAAGTTGAAGGCAGTCGCCAGATGATGATTGTTGTAGCAGAGGCAAATAATGAATGTTTATTTTTATTTTTAATCTCTCATATTGTGTAATGGCTGTTGGTAGACAATCAGTGGCAGACGGAGCTGTGCTTACAGGCCAGGATGAGGCCTGGAGGCATGTACAGTATAATATAATAGCCTAACATAAAGTATTGTTTTGTCATAAAATACATTCTGCGGTATCATTTGGGACACATGGGGTTGGCTTCCCGGACACAGATTATCAAGCCTAGTCTTGAACTAAAAAGCATTACTTTCAATGGAGATTGTGCTTTGAACATGCTTTTTAGTCTAGGACTAAATGTAACAGACGTCACTGTGCTGCCAACAGTATTGCTTCCTCCATTGTCCCTGTCCCCTTACTGATCTTGAACCAGTGGTCCTCTGATCCCAAACACACGTGACTGTCAGCCTGACTAGGTACAAACCAGTTGCGCTTTTTAAAAGGATCGTCTTCGATGGAAGCAATTTCGACATTTCAGATTGTGGAGTGAGTTTTCTTCTTCCTGCGACACCTGGTGTTGTAGGTGTCCTGTAGGTGAGGCAGTGTGTGTGTTCGGCTGCACGTATATCCTCCTCTGAAGAGCCTTGTGGTCAGCAGCGGTGGAGTTGCCGTACAAGGCTGTGATGCAGCCTGACAGTATGCTCTCGATGGTGCGGTCAGCAGCGGTGGAGTTGCCGTACCAGGCTGTGATGCAGCCTGACAGTATGCTCTCGATGGTGCTCCTGTATAACACACTGAGGGCCCTCAGGGACAGGCCGAATTTCTTCAGCATCTCGAGGTTGACGAGTCGCTGTCGTGCCTTCTTCACTATGGTGTCCGTGTGGTTAGACCATGTCAGCTTCTCTGATCCACAATCAGCTCCTTTGTTTTGCTAACGTTGAGAGAGAGAGGTTGTTTACCTGGCCCCACGCCGTCAGAGTGCCTACCTCCTCCCTGTAGGCCGTCTCGTCGTTGTTGGTAATCAGACCCACTAGTGTCGTGTCGTCAGTGAACTTGATGATGGAGTTGGAACTAGGGAATACAGGAGGGGACTAAGGACGCACCCTTGTGGGGCCCCCGTGTTGAGGATCGGTGTCGAGGAGGTCATGTTGCCTGCCGTCACCACCTGGGAGGCCCGTCAGGAAGTCTAGGACTCAGTTGCATAGGGAGGAGTACAGACCCAGGGCCGTGAGCGTTGTAATGATCTTATTGGGCGCTATGGTATTGAAGACCGAGCTGTTGTCGATGAACAGCATCCTCACATATGCATTCCTTTTGTCCAGGTGGGTGAGGGCAGTGTGCAGTGCAATGGTGATTGCGTCGTCCGTGGATCTGTCAGGGCGGTAGGCAAATTGGAGAGGGTCGAGTGTATCAGGGAAGGAGGCGGTGATACGGTCTTTGAATAGCCTCTCGAAGCACTTCATGATGACGGAAGTGAGTGCTACTGGTCGGTAGTCATTTAGTTCAGTTACTTTCCCTTTGTTGGGCACAGGGATGATAGTGGACATCTTGAAGCAGGTGGGTATAGCGGCCTGAGCTAGGGAGAGATTGAATATGTCACAGCCAGCTGGTCTGCACATGCTCTGAGGGCACGGCTAGAGATGCCGTCTGGGCCGGCAGCAGTGCAAGGGTTAATACGTTTGAATGACTTACATACGTCCTCCGTGGAGACTGTGAGTGTGTAGCCCACGTTGTCGTCTCCTCGGCAACTCAGGGTCATTGTGCTCGAATCTTGAGAAAAAGGTGTTTAGCTCGTACAGTCTGGTGTCGTTGGTGACTGTGATGTCGCTGGCTTTCTTCTTGTAATCTGTGATCGTTACGAACCCCTTTCACATACACCTTGTGTCCGACCCCTGGATTGCTCGTCTACTTTGTCTCTGTACTTGTGTTTCGCCATCTTGATCGATCTGCGTCAGTCATATTTGTACTGTTTAACCAAACTATTTTCCCCGGTCATCTTGCCCTGTTTATAAGCGGCATCTCTCTCTTTCATTTTTCCTATCTAGGCTGCTATCAATCCATGGTTTTTGATACGGGTACATTTTGAAAGATACTATCGGTATCACGCCGTGGTGGAAAAAGAAAAAAACTACTTAAGTAGTACTTTAAAGTTTGTATCATTTGATTTACACAACATGCCTACCACTTTGAAGATGCAAAATATTTTTTATTGTGAAACAAACAAGAAATAAGACAAAAAAAACAGAAAACTTGAGCGTGCATAACTATTCACCACCCCAAAGTCAATACTGTCAAGGTAGCTCCCTACGGACGTCCTCGCGTAGACTACATCTGTAGTGATCGATGAGAGCCCGCTCATTCCACCCTGCATCCGCCGCTAGGGTACGGAACTCCAAGGCGAACTCCTGGGCACTCCTCTTCCCCTGCCTGAGGCCGACCAGACGCTCCCCCGCCGCTTTCCCCTCCGGGGGATGGTCAAACACCGCCCTGAAGCGGCGGGAGAACTCGTCGTAGGTGATGGTGTTAGCGTCGATCCTCCTCCACTCTGCGTTGGCCCATTCCAACGCCTTCCCGGAAAGGCAGGAGATCAGTACGTTAGTCCAACAGACTTTAGTGAGGCACAGCAAAACAAACACGAAATAAATGCCCTGAGGCAAAAGCTCCGCACGTAGGCGTAAACACAAGCGCACAAACAGGTGCGACAAAATACTCCAAAACTAAGGAGCAAACTAGCTCAACCGAGCAAACAGTAAATATCCAGCCTACCGGCACGACAGTAAAACAATCACACACAACACCTGACAAACACAACGAGAACTAAATAGGACACTAATGACACTAAATGATAACAGGTGTGACAACAATCAGACAAAAGCAAACAAACATAGAAACATGCAACGGTGGCAGCTAGTATTCCGGAGACGACGAACGCCGAAGCCTGCCCGAGCAAGGAAGAGAGGCAGCCTCGGCCGAAACCGTGACAGTACCCCCCCCCCCTTGACGCGCGGCTCCAGACGTGCGCCGACTCTGGCCTCGGGGACGACCAGGAGGACGCGGAGCAGGATGCGTCGGGTGCCCACGATGGAATTCCGTCAGGAGAGACGGGTCCAAAATGTCTCTCCTCGGCACCCAGCACCGTTCCTCCGGGCCGTACCCCTCCCACTCCACTAGATATTGGAGACCCCCCATCCGACGTCTCGAATCCAAGATGGACCGCACAGAGTACGCCGGTGCCCCCTCGATGTCCAATGGGGGCGGAGGAGTCTCCCTGATCTCACTTTCTTGGAGTGTGCCAGCTACCACCGGCCTGAGAAGAGACAAATGGAACGAGGTGTTAATACTTTTATACTCCACAGGCAGTTGTAATTTGTAACACACCTCGTTCAACCTTCTCAGGACTTTAAATGGCCCTACAAACCGCCGACCCAGTTTCCGACAGGGCAGGCGGAGGGGCAGGTTTCTGGTAGAGAGCCAGACTCGATCACCAGGTGCGTACACCGGTCCCTCACTGCGGTGGAGATCGGCGCTCGCCTTATGACGACGGATGGCCCGCTGCAGGTGGACGTGTGCAGCGTTCCATGTCTCCTCCGAGCGCCGCACCCACTCATCCACCGCAGGAGCCTCGATCTGGCTCTGCTGCCAAGGTGCCAGAACCGGCTGGTAACCTAACACACATTGGAAAGGGGTTAGGTTAGTGGAGGAGTGGCGTAGGGAATTCTGGGCCATTTCGGCCCAGGGAACGTACCTTGCCCACTCCTCCGGCCGGTCCTGGCAGTATGTTCTAAGAAACCTACCCACATCCTGGTTCACACGTTCCACCTGCCCATTACTCTCCGGGTGGTAACCCGAGGTGAGGCTCACCGAGACCCCCAACCGCTCCATAAAAGCTCTCCAGACTCTGGAGGTAAATTGGGGACCTCGATCAGACACAATATCATCGGGTACCCCGTAGTGCCGGAACACATGGGTGAATAGTGCTTCGGCAGTTTGCAGGGCCGTAGGAAGGCCCGGCATGGGGAGCAAACGACAGGCCTTAGAAAACCGGTCCACAACGACCAGTATAGTGGTATTCCCCTGTGAAGGAGGAAGGTCAGTGAGGAAATCCACCGAGAGGTGAGACCATGGTCGTTGTGGAACGGGCAGGGGTAGTAACTTACCCCTAGGCAGATGTCTAGGCGCCTTACACTGGGCGCACACCGAGCAGGAGGAAACATAAACCCTCACATCCCTCGCCAACGTGGGCCACCAGTACTTGGCACTAAGACAGTGCACTGTCCGGCCGATACCAGGGTGTCCAGAGGAGGGTGACGTGTGAGCCCAATAGATCAATCGATCCCGAACCTCGAGCGGAACGTACTTCCGACCCTCCGGACATTGAGGTGGACTAGGGTCGGTGCGTAACGCTTCGCTCGAGTTCAGCATCGACCTCCCACACTACCGGTGCCACCAGACAAGACTCCGGCAGTATGGGAGTGGGCTCCACGGACCTGTCCTCCGTGTCATACCGCCGAGACAGTGCGTCTGCCTTACCATTCTGTGACCCAGGGATGTATGTGATCTTAAATGTGAACCGAGTCAAAAACATATTCCACCTCGCCTGGCGAGGGTTCAGCCTCCTCGCTGCCCGGATGTACTCCAGGTTACGGTGGTCCGTCAAAATGAGGAAAGAAGGTTGAGCCCCCTCAAGCCAGTGCCTCCACACCTTTAGGGCCTGTACCACGGCTAACAGCTCCCTGTCCCCTACGTCATAGTTTCGCTCCGCCGGACTGAGCTTCTTGGAATAAAAAGCACAGGGGCGGAGTTTAGGTGGCGCCGGACCGTTGCGAAAGCACGGCTCCTATACCGGCCTCTGACGCGTCCACCTCTACCTGAAATGGCAAAGAGGGATCCGGATGCGCCAGCACCGGGGCCGAGGTAAACAGGTCCTTCAACCTCCCAAACGCCCTGTCCGCCTCGGCTGACCACTGCAGACGCACCGGACCCCCCTTCAAAAGAGACGTTATGGGAGCTGCCACCTGTCCAAAACCCCGGATAAACCTCCGGTAGTAAATCGCAAACCCCAAGAACTGCTGCACCTCCTTCACAGTGGTTGGCGTTTGCCAATTACGCACGGCCGACACCCGGTCTACCTCCATCTTCACCCCTGACGCAGACAACTGATAACCCAAAAAGGAGACCGACTCCTGGAAAAACAGACACTTCTCTGCCTTGACATACAGGTCGTGCTCCAACAGCCTCCGCAACACTCTGCGCACCAGGGCCACATGCTCGACTCGGGTAGGCGAGTACACGAGAATGTCATCTATGTACACGACCACCCCCTGCCCCTGCATGTCCCTGAAGATCTCATCAACGAATGATTGGAAAACTGAAGGAGCGTTCATCAACCCGTATGGCATGACAAGATACTCGTAATGGCCCGAGGTGGTACTAAAGGCTGTCTTCCATTCATCGCCCTCCCTAATGCGTACCAAGTTGTACGCGCTCCTGAGATCTAATTTAGTGAAGAAACGCGCCCCGTGCAATGACTCCGTCATGGTCGCAATCAGCGGGAGTGGATAACTGTACTTCACCGTGATCTGATTGAGACCACGGTAATCAATGCACGGGCGTAATCCTCCATCCTTTTTCTTCACAAAAAAGAAACTCGAGGACGCAGGGGAAGTGGAAGGCCGTATGTATCCTTGTCTCAGAGATTCGTCTATGTACGTCTCCATAGCTCTCTTCTCCTCCTGAGACAGAGGATACACATGGCTCCGTGGGAGCGCAGCTCCTGCCTGGAGGTCTATCGCACAATCTCCCTGCCTATGGGGGAGGCAACTGCGTCGCCCTCGACTTACTGAACACAATAGCCAAATCCCCATACTCAGGGGGAACGTGCAATGCGGGCACCTGGTTTGGACTCTCCACCGAGGTAGCCCCTATGGAAACGCCTAAACATCGACCCACACACTGGGCAGACCACTCCATCAGAGCCCTCTCCTGCCACGAAATAGATGGGTTATGGGTACTCAACCAGGGCATGCCCAGCACCACCGGATACGCAGGCGAGTCGATCAGAAATAGCTGGATCATCTCCTGATGACCCCCCTGCACACACATCCTAAGTGGCGCAGTGACCTCCCTGATCAAGCCCGCACCCAACGGACGGCTATCTAGGGCATGAACGGGAAAGGGAACGTCAACAGGGAGAAGGGGAATCCCTAAGGCTAAACAAAACTTCTTATCAACAAAATTCCCAGCCGCGCCTGAATCTACCAGCGCCTTATGCTGGGAATGAGGTGCTACCTGTGGAAAACGCACAGATATACAGAAATGTGCAACAGAGAGCTCTGGGTGAGTGGGGCGCCTACTCACCTGGAAGGACTCCCCAGTGCGGGACCTGTCGTCCTCTCCCGAGGAGGCCATCCCCAGCACCTAGCCGTGGTGTGTCCTCCCCGACCACAGTTGGTGCAGGAGATGGACCCCCTCGTAAGCCGACCCCTCCTCTCTCTAGCGCCAGCGCCCCCGAGCTCCATGGGGCACGGCTCGGAGGCGCTGGAGGGTGAAATGGACGGACCCCCCTCGGAACGTCCGCGGGTAGCTAGCAGGGTATCCAGCCTGATGGACATGTCGACCAACTGGTCGAACGAGAGCCTGGTGCCCCTACAGGCCAGCTCCCTACGGACGTCCTCGCGTAGACTACATCTGTAGTGATCGATGAGAGCCCGCTCATTCCACCCTGCATCCGCCGCTAGGGTACGGAACTCCAAGGCGAACTCCTGGGCACTCCTCTTCCCCTGCCTGAGGCCGACCAGACGCTCCCCCGCCGCTTTCCCCTCCGGGGGATGGTCAAACACCGCCCTGAAGCGGCGGGAGAACTCGTCGTAGGTGATGGTGTTAGCGTCGATCCTCCTCCACTCTGCGTTGGCCCATTCCAACGCCTTCCCGGAAAGGCAGGAGATCAGGGCGGACACACTCTCGTGTCCCGAGGGCGCCGGGTGCACGGTGGCCAGGTAAAGCTCCACCTGGAGAAGGAATCCCTGACACCCGGCCGCGGTCCCATCATAGGCCCTCGGGAGCGAGAGTCGAACTCCTCTGGGTTCCGGAGCGGGAATGGGCTGAGTGGCCGATGGTGCGGACAGGGAGGATGGCGGTGGAGGAGTCCCTCGGGTCTCCCAGCCTCGGATGGTGGTGATCACCTCCTGCAGTGCGGACCCCATCCGCAGGATCTGGTCATCCTGCTCACGGATCCTGTCCTCCAACGTCGCCTGTGCTGCTGCGGCTCCTGCTGATTCCATCGAGTATGGTGTGTGATTCTGTCAAGGTAGATGTAGGTGGGTGTGGGTGGAATCAGGCGCAGGACGCAGTACGTTAGTCCAACAGACTTTAGTGAGGCACAGCAAAACAAACACGAAATAAATGCCCTGAGGCAAAAGCTCCGCACGTAGGCGTAAACACAAGCGCACAAACAGGTGCGACAAAATACTCCAAAACTAAGGAGCAAACTAGCTCAACCGAGCAAACAGTAAATATCCAGCCTACCGGCACGACAGTAAAACAATCACACACAACACCTGACAAACACAACGAGAACTAAATAGGACACTAATGACACTAAATGATAACAGGTGTGACAACAATCAGACAAAAGCAAACGAACATAGAAACATGCAACGGTGGCAGCTAGTATTCCGGAGACGACGAACGCCGAAGCCTGCCCGAGCAAGGAAGAGAGGCAGCCTCGGCCGAAACCGTGACAAATACTTTGTAGAGCCACCTTTTGCAGCAATTACAGCTGCTTGTCTCTTGGGGTATGTCTCTATAAGCTCAGCACATCTAGCCACTGGGATTTTTGCCCATTCTTCAAGGCAAAACTGCTCCAGCTCCTTCAAGTTGGATGGGTTCCGCTGGTGTACAGCAATCTTTTAGTCCTACCACAGATTCTCAATTGGATTGAGGTTTGGGCTTTGACTAGGCCATTCCAAGACATTTAAATGTTTCCCCTTAAACCACTCAAGTGTTGCTTTAGCAGTATGCTTAGGGTCATTGTCCTGCTGGAAGGTGAACATCCGTCCCAGTCTCAAATCTCTGGAAGACTGAAACAGGTTTCCCTCAAGAATTTCCCTGTATTTAGCGCCATCCATCATTCCTTCAATTCTGACCAGTTTCCCAGTCCCTGCCGATGAAAAACATCCCCACAGCATGATGCTGCCACCACCATGATTCACTGTGGGGATGGTGTTCTCAGGGTGATGAGAGGTGTTGGGTTTGCGCCAGACATAGCGTTTTCCTTGATGGCCAAAAAGCTAAATTTTTGTCTCATCTGACCAGAGTACCTTCTTCCATATGTTTGGGGAGTCTCCCACATGCCTTTTGGTTTTTTCTTTAAGCAATGGCTTTTTTCTGGCCACTCTTCCGTAAAGCCCAGCTCTGTGGAGTGTACGGCTTAAAGTGGTCCTACGGACAGATACTCCAATCTCCGCTGTGGAGCTTTGCAGCTCCTTCAGGGTTATCTTTGGTCTCTTTGTTGCCTCTCTGATTAATGCCCTCCTTGCCTGGTTCGTGAGTTTTGGTGGCAGGTTTGTTGTGGTGCCATATTCTTTCCATTTGTTAATAATGGATTTAATGGTGCTCCGTGGGATGTTCAAAGTTTCTGATATTTTTTTATAACCCAATCCTGATCTGTACTTCTCCACAACTTTGTCCCTGACCTGTTTGGAGAGCTCCTTGGTCTTCATGGTGCCGCTTGCTTGGTGGTGCCCCTTGCTTAGTGGTGTTGCTTAGTGGTTTTGCAGACTCAGAACAGGTGTATATATACTGAGATCATGTGACACTTAGATTGCACACAGGTGGACTTTATTTAACTAATTATGTGACTTCTGAACAGGTCCCAGACGTGCTCAATGGGATTGAGATCCGGGCTCTTGTTGGCCATGGCAGAACACTGACATTCCTATCTTGCAGGAAATCACACACAGAATGAGCAGTATGGCTGGTGGCGTTGTCATGCTGGAGGGTCATGTCAGGATGAGCCTGCAGGAAGGGTACCACATGAGGGAGGAGGATGTTTTCCCTGTAACGCACAGTGTTGAGATTGCCTGCAATGATAACAAGCTCAGTCCGATGATGCTGTGTCACACCGCCCCAGACCATGACAGACCCTCCACCTCCAAATCAATCCCGCTCCAGAGTACAGGACTCTGTGTAACGCTCAACGATAAATGCGAATCCGACCATCACCCCTGGTGAGACAAAACCATGACTCGTCAGTGAAGAGCACTTTTTGCCAGTCCTGTCTTGTCCAGCGATGGTGGGTTTGTGCCCATAGGCGACGTTGTTGCCAGTGATGTCTGGTGAGGACCTGCCTTAAAACAGGCCTACAAGCCCTCAGTCCAGCCTCTCTCAGCCTATTGCGGACAGTCTGAGCACTGATGGAGGGATTGTGCGTTCCTGGTGTAACTCGGGCAGTTGTTGTTGCCATCCTGTACCTGTCCCGCAGGTGTGATGTTCGGATGATCCGATCCTGTGCAGGTGTTGTTACACGTGGTCTGCCAGTGCGAGGACGATCAGCTGTCTGTCCTGTCTCCCTGTAGCACTGTCTTAGGCGTCTCACAGTACGGACATCACAATTTATTGCCCTGGCCACATCTGCAGTCCTCATGCCTTCTTGCAGCATGCCTAAGGCACGTTCACGCAGATGAGCAGGGACCCTGGGCATCTTTATTTTGTTGTTTTTCAGAGTCAGTAGAAAGGGCTCTTTAGTGTCCTAAGTTTTAATAACTGTGACCTTAATTGCCTACCGTCTGTAAACTGTTAGTGTCTTAACGACCGTTCTACAGGTGCATGTTCATTAATTGTTTATGGTTCATTGAACAAGCATGGGAAACAGTGTTTAAACCCTTTACAATGAAGATCTGTGAAGTTATTTGTATTTTTACAAATTATCTTTGAAAGACAGGGTCCTGAAAAAGGGATGTTTC
The DNA here is from genome assembly GCF_020615455.1 of Coregonus clupeaformis. Lineage (NCBI taxonomy): Eukaryota > Metazoa > Chordata > Actinopteri > Salmoniformes > Salmonidae > Coregonus > Coregonus clupeaformis. The sequence goes on from NC_059210.1 coordinate 8,283,297, forward strand.
TTTTTTTGCTGAGTTTATGTATTATTTTAAATATATACTGTATATAAATATTTTGTATATATATTTTATTTTTGTATATTTTGTATATATCATATTTTCCTTTATTATTTTTGGATAAAGCAGACATTTCCATATATTTTTGTTAGCTGCATGTGTGACAACTCCACCAGTCCAATTTATTTTATCATTTACAAAGATTGTACAATTTTTAAACATTTTTTCCCCAATTTTTTTTTTTTAAATCAGTTAGTATATTTGAGTTTAACCATAGTATTTGTTGTAATATTTTTTTTGTCTTTTCTGGTGGATTAAACTGAAATTGCAACCAACTTTCTATGGCTTTTATTTTTTTAATAGCAATATTTTAGAGATGATTTCATTTTCAAATAACTGAAAGTGAGAGTATGTGGACACCCCTTAAAATATACAGCTATATATGGGGGATTGGAAATGATGCAGACAATTACATTGATAGAAGCCACACTCTATCTGCAATATTAAAGCTGATCGACCCCATTAAAAAGGAAAAGAAAAGGCCATACCGCCTCCGACTAAAGTAAAGATTGGTGATTTACTGAAACCTGCTGTGCTGGAATGTTTGCTCAGGAGTATAATTCATTGGCTGATCCCTCCCGCTGACCTGGATGGAATTCTGTTATCCTTCCTTAACACATAGGAAGTTCCATCCAGTTGACTATTTAAAAATGGTAAAAGCCTTCAATGGTACTGCCCATGCTGAAAGAGGCTTTGTGGAAAGTGTTCCCTCTGTCCAACTCTATGATCCCAGCTCAAACCCAGTAATCCCTATGGTTCCTGATGTATAGTAGCAAGATGGTTTTGCTCTTTCACTGTACCATGGTGCAGGAGGTGAAAACTAAGAGGCAAAAATCTCTGACTCTCCACGACTGTTTCCTCAGCTGCAGCCAGAGAGAGAAAGAGAGAGAGAGAGAGAGAGAGAGAGAGAGGTAGGTAGGGAGAGGGAGGGAGGAAGCGAGACAGAGAGAGAGAGCCAGAGAGAGAGAGAGAGAGAGAGAGAGAGAGAGAGAAAGCGAGACACACACAGGAGAGAGAGAGAGAGAGAGAGAGAGAGAGAGAGAGAGAGAGAGAGAGAGAGAGAGTTGTTTTGGATATGCTCAGTAGATAAAAAGGCTTTTAGAGTTTGTTATCCTAAACATTCTTCGTAAGATCATCTGTTGGTGGTTAACATCTGCATAAAACGGACGTCGAATAAAGAAACAACCATTTTGTTAAACAAAATAACAGAGAAAGACGATAGAGTGTGTATATATAGTAACATTGTAGATTTGTGGTATCGGTATGTACTGTTTATAAAATTCGGCCTATGATAAAGAAATAAACCATTTTGTTGTACAGAGAAAGATAATGATAATAATAATAATAAGAAGAAGAAGAAGAAGAAGAAGAAGAGAATCACAGTAAAGTTGTACAGTAAAGTTGTGGATTTGTCTACTGTGTTTGTATATCACATTATGGTTTAAATATGAAGCTCACTGCACAGGTGCCTGTGGGCTGTACACCATGTCCTTCAACTAAACACAGGTAGTATTACACCATGTCCTTCAACTAAACACAGGTAGTATTACACCATGTCCATCAACTAAACACAGGTAGTATTACACCATGTCCTTCAACTAAACACAGGTAGTATTACACCATGTCCTTCAACTAAACACAGGTAGTATTACACCATGTCCTTCAACTAAACACAGGTAGTATTACACCATGTCCTTCAACTAAACACAGGTAGTATTACACCATGTCCTTCAACTAAACACAGGTAGTATTACACCATGTCCATCAACTAAACACAGGTAGTATTACACCATGTCCTTCAACTAAACACAGGTAGTATTACACCATGTCCTTCAACTAAACACAGCTAATATTACACCATGTCCTTCAACTAAACACAGGTAGTATTACACCATGTCCTTCAACTAAACACAGGTAGTATTACACCATGTCCATCAACTAAACACAGGTAGTATTACACCATGTCCTTCAACTAAACACAGGTAGTATTACACCATGTCCTTCAACTAAACACAGGTAGTATTACACCATGTCCATCAACTAAACACAGGTAGTATTACACCATGTCCTTCAACTAAACACAGGTAGTATTACACCATGTCCTTCAACTAAACACAGGTAGTATTACACCATGTCCTTCAACTAAACACAGGTAGTATTACACCATGTCCTTCAACTAAACACAGGTAGTATTACACCATGTCCTTCAACTAAACACAGGTAGTATTACACCATGTCCATCAACTAAACACAGGTAGTATTACACCATGTCCTTCAACTAAACACAGGTAGTATTACACCATGTCCTTCAACTAAACACAGCTAATATTACACCATGTCCTTCAACTAAACACAGGTAGTATTACACCATGTCCTTCAACTAAACACAGGTAGTATTACACCATGTCCATCAACTAAACACAGGTAGTATTACACCATGTCCTTCAACTAAACACAGGTAGTATTACACCATGTCCTTCAACTAAACACAGGTAGTATTACAACATGTCCTTCAATTAAACACAGGTAGTATTACACCATGTCCTTCAACTAAACACAGGTAGTATTACACCATGTCCTTCAACTAAACACAGATAATATTACACCATGTCCTTCAACTAAACACAGATAGTATTACACCAGGTCCTTAAACTAAACACAAGTAGTATTACACCATGTCCTTCAACTAAACACAGCTAGTATTACACCATGTCCTTCAACTAAACACAGCTAGTATTACACCATGTCCTTCAACTAAACACAGCTAGTATTACACCATGTCCTTCATCTAAACAGAGCTAGTATTACACCATGTCCTTCAACTAAACAAAGGGTGGTGTTACACCATGTCCTTCAACTAAACACAGGTAGTATTACACCTTGTCCTTCAACTAAACACAGATAATATTACACCATGTCCTTCAACTAAACACATGTAGTATTACACCATGTCGTTCAACTAAACACAGCTAGTATTACACCATGTCCTTCAACTAAACACATGTAGTATTACACCATGTCGTTCAACTAAACACAGCTAGTATTACACCATGTCCTTCAACTAAACACAGGTAGTATTACACCATGTCCTTCAACTAAACACTACTAGTATTACACCATGTCCTTCAACTAAACACAGGTAGTATTACACCATGTCATTCAACTAAACACAGCTAATATTACACCATGTCCTTCAACTAAACACAGCTAGTATTACACCATGTCCTTCAACTAAACACAGGTAGTGTTACACCATGTCCTTCAACTAAACCCAGCTAGTGTTACACCATGTCCTTCAACTAAACACAGGTAGTGTTACACCATGTCCTTTAACTAAACACATCTAGTATTACACCATGTCCTTCAACTAAACACAGCTTGTATTACACCATGTCCTTCAACTAAACACAGCTAATATTACACCATGTCCTTCAACTAAACACAGGTGGTGTTACACCATGTCCTTCAACTAAACACAGGTAGTATTACACCTTGTCCTTCAACTAAACACAGATAATATTACACCATGTCCTTCAACTAAACACAGCTAATATTACACCATGTCCTTCAACTAAACACAGCTAATATTACACCATGTCCTTCAACTAAACACAGATAATATTACACCATGTCCTTCAACTAAACACATGTAGTATTACACCATGTCCATCAACTAAACACAGGTAGTATTACACCATGTCCTTCAACTAAACACAGGTAGTATTACACCATGTCCTTCAACTAAACACAGGTAGTGTTACACCATGTCCTTCAACTAAACACAGGTAGTATTACACCATGTCCTTCAACTAAACACAGGTAGTATTACACCATGTCCTTCAACTAAACACAGGTAGTATTACACCATGTCCTTCAACTAAACACAGCTAGTATTACACCTTGTCCTTCAACTAAACACAGCTAGTATTACACCTTGTCCTTCAACTAAACACAGCTAGTATTACACCATGTCCTTCAACTAAACACAGGTAGTATTACACCATGTCCTTCAACTAAACACAGGTAGTGTTACACCATGTCCTTCAACTAAACACAGCTAGTATTACACCATGTCCTTCAACTAAACACAGCTAATATTACACCATGTCCTTCAACTAAACACAGGTAGTATTACACCATGTCCTTCAACTAAACACAGGTAGTATTACACCATGTCCTTCAACTAAACACAGCTAATATTAAACCATGTCCTTCAACTAAACACAGCTAGTATTACACCATGTCCTTCAACTAAACACAGGTAGTGTTACACCATGTCATTCAACTAAACACAGCTAATATTACACCATGTCGTTCAACTAAACACAGCTAGTATTAAACCATGTCATTCAATTAAACACAGGTAGTATTACACCATGTCCTTCAACTAAACACAGCTAGTATTACACCATGTCCTTCAACTAAACACAGCTAGTATTACACCATGTCCTTCATCTAAACAGAGCTAGTATTACACCATGTCCTTCAACTAAACAAAGGTGGTGTTACACCATGTCCTTCAACTAAACACAGGTAGTATTACACCTTGTCCTTCAACTAAACACAGATAATATTACACCATGTCCTTCAACTAAACACATGTAGTATTACACCATGTCGTTCAACTAAACACAGCTAGTATTACACCATGTCCTTCAACTAAACACATGTAGTATTACACCATGTCGTTCAACTAAACACAGCTAGTATTACACCATGTCCTTCAACTAAACACAGGTAGTATTACACCATGTCCTTCAACTAAACACAACTAGTATTACACCATGTCTTTCAACTAAACACAGGTAGTATTACACCATGTCATTCAACTAAACACAGCTAATATTACACCATGTCCTTCAACTAAACACAGCTAGTATTACACCATGTCCTTCAACTAAACACAGGTAGTGTTACACCATGTCCTTCAACTAAACCCAGCTAGTGTTACACCATGTCCTTCAACTAAACACAGGTAGTGTTACACCATGTCCTTTAACTAAACACATCTAGTATTACACCATGTCCTTCAACTAAACACAGCTTGTATTACACCATGTCCTTCAACTAAATACAGCTAATATTACACCATGTCCTTCAACTAAACACAGGTGGTGTTACACCATGTCCTTCAACTAAACACAGGTAGTATTACACCTTGTCCTTCAACTAAACACAGATAATATTACACCATGTCCTTCAACTAAACACAGCTAATATTACACCATGTCCTTCAACTAAACACAGCTAATATTACACCATGTCCTTCAACTAAACACAGATAATATTACACCATGTCCTTCAACTAAACACATGTAGTATTACACCATGTCCATCAACTAAACACAGGTAGTATTACACCATGTCCTTCAACTAAACACAGGTAGTATTACACCATGTCCTTCAACTAAACACAGGTAGTATTACACCATGTCCTTCAACTAAACACAGGTAGTGTTACACCATGTCCTTCAACTAAACACAGCTAGTATTACACCTTGTCCTTCAACTAAACACAGGTAGTATTACACCATGTCCTTCAACTAAACACAGGTAGTATTACACCATGTCCTTCAACTAAACACAGGTAGTATTACACCATGTCCTTCAACTAAACACAGGTAGTATTACACCATGTCCTTCAACTAAACACAGGTAGTGTTACACCATGTCCTTCAACTAAACACAGCTAGTATTACACCTTGTCCTTCAACTAAACACAGCTAGTATTACACCTTGTCCTTCAACTAAACACAGCTAGTATTACACCATGTCCTTCAACTAAACACAGGTAGTATTACACCATGTCCTTCAACTAAACACAGGTAGTGTTACACCATGTCCTTCAACTAAACACAGCTAGTATTACACCATGTCCTTCAACTAAACACAGCTAGTATTACACCATGTCCTTCAACTAAACACAGGTAGTATTACACCATGTCCTTCAACTAAACACAGGTAGTATTACACCATGTCCTTCAACTAAACACAGCTAATATTAAACCATGTCCTTCAACTAAACACAGCTAGTATTACACCATGTCCTTCAACTAAACACAGGTAGTGTTACACCATGTCATTCAACTAAACACAGCTAATATTACACCATGTCGTTCAACTAAACACAGCTAGTATTAAACCATGTCATTCAACTAAACACAGGTAGTATTACACCATGTCCTTCAACTAAACACAGCTAGTATTACACCATGTCCTTCAACTAAACACAGGTAGTATTACACCATGTCCTTCAACTAAACACAGGTAGTATTACACCATGTCCTTCAACTAAACACAGGTAGTATTACACCATGTCCTTCAACTAAACACAGCTAATATTAAACCATGTCCTTCAACTAAACACAGCTAGTATTACACCATGTCCTTCAACTAAACACAGCTAGTATTACACCTTGTCCTTCAACTAAACACAGCTAGTATTACACCATGTCCTTCAACTAAACACAGGTAGTATTACACCATGTCCTTCAACTAAACACAGGTAGTATTACAACATGTCCTTCAACTAAACACATGTAGTATTACACCATGTCCTTCAACTAAACACAGGTAGCATTGCACCATGAGTTTCAACTAAACACATCTAGTATTACACCATGTCCTTCAACTAAACACAGCTAGTATTACACCATGTTCTTCAACTAAACACAGGTAGTATTACAACATGTCCTTCAACTAAACACAGCTAGTATTACACCATGTTCTTCAACTAAACACAGGTAGTATTACACCATGTCCTTCAACTAAAAAGCTAATATTAAACTATGTCCTTCAACTAAAAACAGCTAATATTAAACTATGTCCTTCAACTAAACACAGCTAGTATTACACCATGTCCTTCAACTAAACACAGGTAGTGTTACACCATGTCCTTCAACTAAACACAGCTAATATTACACCATGTCCTTCAACTAAACACAGGTAGTTTTATACCATGTCCTTCAACTAAACACAGCTAGTATTACACCATGTCCTTCAACTAAACACAGCTAGTATTACACCATGTCCTTCAACTAAAAACAGTTAGTATTACTCCATGTCCTTCAACTAAACAGGTAGTATTACACCATGTCCTCCAACTAAACACAACTAGTATTTCACCATGTCCTTCAACTAAACACAGCTAGTGTTACACCATGTCCTTCAACTAAACACAGCTAATATTACACCATGTCCTTCAACTAAACACAGGTAGTATTACACCATGTCCATCAACTAAACACAGGTAGTATTACACCATGTCCTTCAACTAAACACAGGTAGTATTACACCATGTCCTTCAACTAAACACAGGTAGTATTACACCATGTCCTTCAACTAAACACAGGTAGTGTTACACCATGTCCTTCAACTAAACACAGCTAGTATTACACCATGTCCTTCAACTAAACACAGGTAGTTTTACACCATGTCCTTCAACTAAACACAGGTAGTATTACACCATGTCCTTCAACTAAACACAGGTAGTATTACACCATGTCCTTCAACTAAACACAGGTAGTGTTACACCATGTCCTTCAACTAAACACAGGTAGTGTTACACCATGTCCTTCAACTAAACACAGCTAGTATTACACCATGTCCTTCAACTAAACACAGCTAGTATTACACCATGTCCTTCAACTAAACACAGCTAGTATTACACCATGTCCTTCAACTAAACACAGGTAGTATTACACCATGTCCTTCAACTAAACACAGGTAGTGTTACACCATGTCCTTCAACTAAACACAGCTAGTATTACACCTTGTCCTTCAACTAAACACAGCTTGGAACATTAACCCTATGTTCCCTTCAAGGCACTTAACCAGCTAATTGCTCCTGTAAGTCGCTCGGATAAGAGCGTCTGCCAAATACTAAAATGTAAAATGTAAATGTAAATGTACACATGTCCTTCAACTAAACACAGCTAGTATTACACCATGTCCTTCAACTAAACACAGGTAGTATTACACCATGTCCTTCAACTAAACACAGGTAGTATTACACCATGTCCTTCAACTAAACACAGGTAGTATTACACCATGTCCTTCAACTAAACACAGGTAGTGGTACACCATGTCCTTCAACTAAACACAGCTAGTATTACACCTTGTCCTTCAACTAAACACAGCTAGTATTACACCTTGTCCTTCAACTAAACACAGCTAGTATTACACCATGTCCTTCAACTAAACACAGGTAGTATTACACCATGTCCTTCAACTAAACACAGGTAGTGTTACACCATGTCCTTCAACTAAACACAGCTAGTATTACACCATGTCCTTCAACTAAACACAGCTAATATTACACCATGTCCTTCAACTAAACACAGGTAGTATTACACCATGTCCTTCAACTAAACACAGGTAGTATTACACCATGTCCTTCAACTAAACACAGCTAATATTAAACCATGTCCTTCAACTAAACACAGCTAGTATTACACCATGTCCTTCAACTAAACACAGGTAGTGTTACACCATGTCATTCAACTAAACACAGCTAATATTACACCATGTCGTTCAACTAAACACAGCTAGTATTAAACCATGTCATTCAATTAAACACAGGTAGTATTACACCATGTCCTTCAACTAAACACAGCTAGTATTACACCATGTCCTTCAACTAAACACAGCTAGTATTACACCATGTCCTTCATCTAAACAGAGCTAGTATTACACCATGTCCTTCAACTAAACAAAGGTGGTGTTACACCATGTCCTTCAACTAAACACAGGTAGTATTACACCTTGTCCTTCAACTAAACACAGATAATATTACACCATGTCCTTCAACTAAACACATGTAGTATTACACCATGTCGTTCAACTAAACACAGCTAGTATTACACCATGTCCTTCAACTAAACACATGTAGTATTACACCATGTCGTTCAACTAAACACAGCTAGTATTACACCATGTCCTTCAACTAAACACAGGTAGTATTACACCATGTCCTTCAACTAAACACAACTAGTATTACACCATGTCTTTCAACTAAACACAGGTAGTATTACACCATGTCATTCAACTAAACACAGCTAATATTACACCATGTCCTTCAACTAAACACAGCTAGTATTACACCATGTCCTTCAACTAAACACAGGTAGTGTTACACCATGTCCTTCAACTAAACCCAGCTAGTGTTACACCATGTCCTTCAACTAAACACAGGTAGTGTTACACCATGTCCTTTAACTAAACACATCTAGTATTACACCATGTCCTTCAACTAAACACAGCTTGTATTACACCATGTCCTTCAACTAAATACAGCTAATATTACACCATGTCCTTCAACTAAACACAGGTGGTGTTACACCATGTCCTTCAACTAAACACAGGTAGTATTACACCTTGTCCTTCAACTAAACACAGATAATATTACACCATGTCCTTCAACTAAACACAGCTAATATTACACCATGTCCTTCAACTAAACACAGCTAATATTACACCATGTCCTTCAACTAAACACAGATAATATTACACCATGTCCTTCAACTAAACACATGTAGTATTACACCATGTCCATCAACTAAACACAGGTAGTATTACACCATGTCCTTCAACTAAACACAGGTAGTATTACACCATGTCCTTCAACTAAACACAGGTAGTATTACACCATGTCCTTCAACTAAACACAGGTAGTGTTACACCATGTCCTTCAACTAAACACAGCTAGTATTACACCTTGTCCTTCAACTAAACAAAGGTAGTATTACACCATGTCCTTCAACTAAACACAGGTAGTATTACACCATGTCCTTCAACTAAACACAGGTAGTATTACACCATGTCCTTCAACTAAACACAGGTAGTATTACACCATGTCCTTCAACTAAACACAGGTAGTGTTACACCATGTCCTTCAACTAAACACAGCTAGTATTACACCTTGTCCTTCAACTAAACACAGCTAGTATTACACCTTGTCCTTCAACTAAACACAGCTAGTATTACACCATGTCCTTCAACTAAACACAGGTAGTATTACACCATGTCCTTCAACTAAACACAGCTAATATTAAACCATGTCCTTCAACTAAACACAGCTAGTATTACACCATGTCCTTCAACTAAACACAGGTAGTGTTACACCATGTCATTCAACTAAACACAGCTAATATTACACCATGTCGTTCAACTAAACACAGCTAGTATTAAACCATGTCATTCAACTAAACACAGGTAGTATTACACCATGTCCTTCAACTAAACACAGCTAGTATTACACCATGTCCTTCAACTAAACACAGGTAGTATTACACCATGTCCTTCAACTAAACACAGGTAGTATTACACCATGTCCTTCAACTAAACACAGGTAGTATTACACCATGTCCTTCAACTAAACACAGCTAATATTAAACCATGTCCTTCAACTAAACACAGCTAGTATTACACCATGTCCTTCAACTAAACACAGCTAGTATTACACCTTGTCCTTCAACTAAACACAGCTAGTATTACACCATGTCCTTCAACTAAACACAGGTAGTATTACACCATGTCCTTCAACTAAACACAGGTAGTATTACAACATGTCCTTCAACTAAACACATGTAGTATTACACCATGTCCTTCAACTAAACACAGGTAGCATTGCACCATGAGTTTCAACTAAACACATCTAGTATTACACCATGTCCTTCAACTAAACACAGCTAGTATTACACCATGTTCTTCAACTAAACACAGGTAGTATTACACCATGTCCTTCAACTAAACACAGCTAGTATTACACCATGTTCTTCAACTAAACACAGGTAGTATTACACCATGTCCTTCAACTAAAAACAGCTAATATTAAACTATGTCCTTCAACTAAACACAGCTAGTATTACACCATGTCCTTCAACTAAACACAGGTAGTGTTACACCATGTCCTTCAACTAAACACAGCTAATATTACACCATGTCCTTCAACTAAACACAGGTAGTTTTATACCATGTCCTTCAACTAAACACAGCTAGTATTACACCATGTCCTTCAACTAAACACAGCTAGTATTACACCATGTCCTTCAACTAAAAACAGCTAGTATTACTCCATGTCCTTCAACTAAACAGGTAGTATTACACCATGTCCTCCAACTAAACACAGCTAATATTACACCATGTCCTTCAACTAAACACAGCTAGTATTACACCATGTCCATCAACAAAACAGACTAGTATTTCACCATGTCCTTCAACTAAACACAGCTAGTGTTACACCATGTCCTTTAACTAAACACAGCTAATATTACACCATGTCCTTCAACTAAACACAGGTAGTATTACACCATGTCCATCAACTAAACACAGGTAGTATTACACCATGTCCTTCAACTAAACACAGGTAGTATTACACCATGTCCTTCAACTAAACACAGGTAGTATTACACCATGTCCTTCAACTAAACACAGGTAGTGTTACACCATGTCCTTCAACTAAACACAGCTAGTATTACACCTTGTCCTTCAACTAAACACAGGTAGTTTACACCATGTCCTTCAACTAAACACAGGTAGTATTACACCATGTCCTTCAACTAAACACAGGTAGTATTACACCATGTCCTTCAACTAAACACAGCTAGTATTACACCATGTCCTTCAACTAAACACAGGTAGTGTTACACCATGTCCTTCAACTAAACACAGCTAGTATTACACCATGTCCTTCAACTAAACACAGGTAGTATTACACCATGTCCTTCAACTAAACACAGCTAGTATTACACCATGTCCTTCAACTAAACACAGGTAGTATTACACCATGTCCTTCAACTAAACACAGGTAGTGTTACACCATGTCCTTCAACTAAACACAGCTAGTATTACACCTTGTCCTTCAACTAAACACAGCTTGAGCAAGGCACTTAACCCTAATTGTTCCCTTGAGCAAGGCACTTAACCAATTGCTTGTATCGCTCTGGATAAGAGCGTCTGCAAATGACTAAAATGTAAAATGTAAATGTAAATGTAATGTCCTTCATCTAAACAGAGCTAGTATTACACCATGTCCTTCAACTAAACACAGGTAGTATTACACCATGTCATTCAACTAAACACAGGTAGTATTACACAATGTCCTTCAACTAAACACAGCTAGTGTTACACCATGTCCTTCAACTAAACACAGGTGGTGTTACACCATGTCCTTCAACTAAACACAGGTAGTATTACACCATGTCATTCAACTAAACACAGCTAGTATTACACCATGTCCTTCAACTAAACACAGCTAGTATTACACCATGTCCTTCAACTAAACACAGGTGGTGTTACACCATGTCCTTCAACTAAACACAGGTAGTATTACACCATGTCCTTCAACTAAACACAGGTAGTATTACACCATGTCCTTCAACTAAACACAGCTAATATTAAACCATGTCCTTCAACTAAACACAGCTAGTATTACACCATGTCCTTCAACTAAACACAGGTAGTGTTACACCATGTCATTCAACTAAACACAGCTAGTATTACACCATGTCGCTTCAACTAAACACAGGTAGTATTAAACCATGTCATTCAACTAAACACAGGTAGTATTACACCATGTCCTTCAACTAAACACAGGTAGTATTACACCATGTCCTTCAACTAAACACAGGTAGTATTACACCATGTCCTTCAACTAAACACAGGTAGTATTACACCATGTCCTTCAACTAAACACAGGTAGTATTACACCATGTCCTTCAACTAAACACAGCTAATATTAAACCATGTCCTTCAACTAAACACAGCTAGTATTACACCATGTCCTTCAACTAAACACAGCTAGTATTACACCATGTCCTTCAACTAAACACAGGTAGATAATATTACACCATGTCCTTCAACTAAACACAGGTAGTATTGCACCATGAGTTTCAACTAAGCACATCTAGTATTACACCATGTCCATCAACTAAACACAGCTAGTATTACACCATGTTCTTCAACTAAACACAGGTAGTATTACAACATGTCCTTCAACTAAACACAGCTAGTATTACACCATGTTCTTCAACTAAACACAGGTAGTATTACACCATGTCCTTCAACTAAAAACAGCTAATATTAAACTATGTCCTTCAACTAAACACAGCTAGTATTACATCATGTCCTTCAACTAAACACAGGTAGTGTTACACCATGTCCTTCAACTAAACACAGCTAATATTACACCATGTCCTTCAACTAAACACAGGTAATATTACACCATGTACTTCAACTAAACACAGGTAGTTTTATACCATGTCCTTCAACTAAACACAGGTAGTATTACACCATGTCCTTCAACTAAACACAGCTAGTGTTACACCATGTCCTTCAACTAAACACAGCTAGTATTACACCATGTCCTTCAACTAAAACAGGTAGTATTACACCATGTGATTCAACTAAACACAGCTAGTATTACACCATGTCCTTCAACTAAACACAGCTAGTATTACACCATGTCCATCAACAAAACAACTAGTATTTCACCATGTCCTTCAACTAAACACAGCTAGTGTTACACCATGTCCTTTAACTAAACACAGCTAATATTACACCATGTCCTTCAACTAAACACAGGTAGTATTACACTGTGTCCTTCAACTAAACACAGGTAGTAGTACACCATGTCCTTCAACTAAACACAGCTAATACTACACCATGTCCTTCAACTAAACACAGATAGTGTTACACCATGTCCTTCAACTAAACACATATAGTGTTACAACATGTCCTTCATCTAAACAGGTTGTATTACACCATGTCCTTCAACTAAACACAGCTAGTATTACACCATGTCCTTCAACTAAACACAGGTAGTGTTACACCATGTCCTTCAACTAAACACAGGTAGTATTACACAATGTCCTTCAACTAAACACAGGTAGTATTACACCATGTCCTTCAACTAAACACAGGTAGTGTTAAACCATGTCCTTCAACTAAACACAGCTAATATTACACCATGTCCTTCAACTAAACACAACTAATATTACACCATGTCCTTCAACTAAACACAGCTAGTATTACACCATGTCCTTCAACTAAACACAGCTAATATTACACCATGTACTTCAACTAAACACAGGTAGTGTTACACCATGTCCTTCAACTAAACACAGGTAGTGTTACACCATGTCCTTCAACTAATCACAGCTAATATTACACCATGTCCTTCAAATAATCACAGCTAATATTACACCATGTCCTTCAACTAAACACAGCTAATATTACACCATGTCCTTCAACTAAACAGGTAGTATTACACCATGTCCTTCAACTAAACACAGCTAATATTACACAATGTCCTTCAACTAAACACAGGTAGTATTACATCATGTCCTTCAACTAAACACAGGTAGTATTAAACCATGTCCTTCAACTAAACACAGCTAGTATTACATCATGTCCTTCAACTAAACACAGCTAATACTACACCATGTCCTTCAACTAAACACATATAGTGTTACACCATGTCCTTCATTTAAACACATCTAGTGTTACAACATGTCCTTCATCTAAAAAGGTTGTATTACACCATGTCCTTCAACTAAACACAGCTAGTATTACACCATGTCCTTCAACTAAACCCAGCTAGTGTTACACCATGTCCTTCAACTAAACACAGGTAGTATTACACAATGTCCTTCAACTAAACACAGGTAGTATTACACCATGTCGTTCAACTAAACACAGGTGGTGTTACACCATGTCCTTCAACTAAACACAGGTAGTATTACACCTTGTCCTTCAACTAAACACAGATAATATTACACCATGTCCTTCAACTAAACACATGTAGTATTACACCATGTCGTTCAACTAAACACAGCTAGTATTACACCATGTCCTTCAACTAAACACAGCTAGTATTACACCATGTCCTTCAACTAAACACAGCTAATATTACACCATGTCCTTCAACTAAACACAAGTGGTGTTACACCATCTCCTTCAACTAAACACAGGTAGTATTACACCTTGTCCTTCAACTAAACACAGATAATATTACACCATGTCCTTCAACTAAACACATGTAGTATTACACCATGTCCATCAACTAAACACAGGTAGTATTACACCATGTCCTTCAACTAAACACAGGTAGTATTACACCATGTCCTTCAACTAAAAACAGGTAGTATTACACCATGTCCTTCAACTAAACACAGGTAGTGTTACACCATGTCCTTCAACTAAACACAGCTAGTATTACACCTTGTCCTTCAACTAAACACAGGTAGTATTACACCATGTCCTTCAACTAAACACAGGTAGTATTACACCATGTCCTTCAACTAAACACAGGTAGTATTACACCATGTCCTTCAACTAAACACAGGTAGTATTACACCATGTCCTTCAACTAAACACAGGTAGTGTTACACCATGTCCTTCAACTAAACACAGCTAGTATTACACCTTGTCCTTCAACTAAACACAGCTAGTATTACACCATGTCCTTCAACTAAACACAGCTAGTATTACACCATGTCCTTCAACTAAACACAGGTAGTATTACACCATGTCCTTCAACTAAACACAGGTAGTGTTACACCATGTCCTTCAACTAAACACAGCTAGTATTACACCATGTCCTTCAACTAAACACAGCTAGTATTACACCATGTCCTTCAACTAAACACAGGTAGTATTACACCATGTCCTTCAACTAAACACAGGTAGTATTACACCATGTCCTTCAACTAAACACAGCTAATATTAAACCATGTCCTTCAACTAAACACAGCTAGTATTACACCATGTCCTTCAACTAAACACAGGTAGGGTTACACCATGTCATTCAACTAAACACAGCTAATATTACACCATGTCGTTCAACTAAACACAGCTAGTATTAAACCATGCCATTCAACTAAACACAGGTAGTATCACACCATGTCCTTCAACTAAACACAGCTAGTATTACACCATGTCCTTCAACTAAACACAGGTAGTATTACACCATGTCCTTCAACTAAACACAGGTAGTATTACACCATGTCCTTCAACTAAACACAGGTAGTATTACACCATGTCCTTCAACTAAACACAGCTAATATTAAACCATGTCCTTCAACTAAACACAGCTAGTATTACACCATGTCCTTCAACTAAACACAGCTAGTATTACACCTTGTCCTTCAACTAAACACAGCTAGTATTACACCATGTCCTTCAACTAAACACAGGTAGTATTACAACATGTCCTTCAACTAAACACATGTAGTATTACACCATGTCCTTCAACTAAACACAGGTAGTATTGCACCATGAGTTTCAACTAAGCACATCTAGTATTACACCATGTCCTTCAACTAAACACAGCTAGTATTACACCATGTTCTTCAACTAAACACAGGTAGTATTACAACATGTCCTTCAACTAAACACAGCTAGTATTACACCATTTTCTTCAACTAAACACAGGTAGTATTACACCATGTCCTTCAACTAAAAACAGCTAATATTAAACTATGTCCTTCAACTAAACACAGCTAGTATTACACCATGTCCTTCAACTAAACACAGGTAGTGTTACACCATGTCCTTCAACTAAACACAGCTAATATTACACCATGTCCTTCAACTAAACACAGGTAATATTACACCATGTACTTCAACTAAACACAGGTAGTGTTACACCATGTCCTTCAACTAAACACAGCTAGTATTACACCTTGTCCTTCAACTAAACACAGGTAGTTTTACACCATGTCCTTCAACTAAACACAGGTAGTATTACACCA
This sequence comes from Coregonus clupeaformis, assembly GCF_020615455.1. NCBI lineage: Eukaryota > Metazoa > Chordata > Actinopteri > Salmoniformes > Salmonidae > Coregonus > Coregonus clupeaformis. The sequence goes on from NC_059210.1 coordinate 8,300,102, forward strand.
TGTCCTTCAACTAAACACAGGTAGTATTACACCATATCCTTCAACTAAACACAGGTAGTATTACACCATGTCCTTCAACTAAACACAGGTAGTGTTACACCATGTCCTTCAACTAAACACAGCTAGTATTACACCTTGTCCTTCAACTAAACACAGCTAGTATTACACCTTGTCCTTCAACTAAACACAGCTAGTATTACACCATGTCCTTCAACTAAACACATGTAGTATTACACCATGTCCTTCAACTAAACACAGGTAGTGTTACACCATGTCCTTCAACTAAACACAGCTAGTATTACACCTTGTCCTTCAACTAAACACAGCTTGAGCAAGGCACTTAACCCTAATTGTGCCCTTGAGCAAGGCACTTAACCCTAATTGCTCCTGTAAGTCGCTCTGGATAAGAGCGTCTGCCAAATGACTAAAATGTAAAATGTAAATGTAAATGTAATGTCCTTCATCTAAACAGAGCTAGTATTACACCATGTCCTTCAACTAAACACAGGTAATATTACACCATGTCATTCAACTAAACACAGCTAGTATTACACAATGTCCTTCAACTAAACACAGCTAGTATTACACCATGTCCTTCAACTAAACACAGGTGGTGTTACACCATGTCCTTCAACTAAACACAGGTAATATTACACCATGTCATTCAACTAAACACAGCTAGTATTACACCATGTCCTTCAACTAAACACAGCTAGTATTACACCATGTCCTTCAACTAAACACAGGTGGTGTTACACCATGTCCTTCAACTAAACACAGGTAGTATTACACCATGTCCTTCAACTAAACACAGGTAGTATTACACCATGTCCTTCAACTAAACACAGCTAATATTAAACCATGTCCTTCAACTAAACACAGCTAGTATTACACCATGTCCTTCAACTAAACACAAGTAGTGTTACACCATGTCATTCAACTAAACACAGCTAATATTACACCATGTTGTTCAACTAAACACAGCTAGTAAAATGCAAAACAAGAGTATTACACATGCCTTCAATAAAAAGAATATTAAACCATGTCCTTCAACTAAACACAGCTAGTATTACACCATGTCCTTCAACTAAACACAGCTAGTATTACACCTTGTCCTTCAACTAAACACAGCTAGTATTACACCATGTCCTTCAACTAAACACAGGTAGTATTACAACATGTCCTTCAACTAAACACATGTAGTATTACACCATGTCCTTCAACTAAACACAGGTAGTATTGCACCATGAGTTTCAACTAAGCACATCTAGTATTACACCATGTCCATCAACTAAACACAGCTAGTATTACACCATGTTCTTCAACTAAACACAGGTAGTATTACAACATGTCCTTCAACTAAACACAGCTAGTATTACACCATGTTCTTCAACTAAACACAGGTAGTATTACACCATGTACTTCAACTAAAAACAGCTAATATTAAACTATGTCCTTCAACTAAACACAGCTAGTATTACACCATGTCCTTCAACTAAACACAGGTAGTGTTACACCATGTCCTTCAACTAAACACAGCTAATATTACACCATGTCCTTCAACTAAACACAGGTAATATTACACCATGTACTTCAACTAAACACAGGTCGTTTTATACCATGTCCTTCAACTAAACACAGCTAGTATTACACCATGTCCTTCAACTAAACACAGCTAGTATTACACCATGTCCTTCAACTAAACACAGCTAGTATTACTCCATGTCCTTCAACTAAACAGGTAGTATTACACCATGTGATTCAACTAAACACAGCTAATATTACACCATGTCCTTCAACTAAACACAGCTAGTATTACACCATGTCCATCAACAAAACAACTAGTATTTCACCATGTCCTTCAACTAAACACAGCTAGTGTTACACCATGTCCTTTAACTAAACACAGCTAATATTACACCATGTCCTTCAACTAAACACAGGTAGTATTACACCATGTCCTTCAACTAAACACAGGTAGTATTACACTGTGTCCTTCAACTAAACACAGGTAGTAGTACACCATGTCCTTCAACTAAACACAGCTAATACTACACCATGTCCTTCAACTAAACACAGATAGTGTTACACCATGTCCTTCAACTAAACACATATAGTGTTACAACATGTCCTTCATCTAAACAGGTTGTATTACACCATGTCCTTCAACTAAACACAGCTAGTATTACACAATGTCCTTCAACTAAACACAGGTAGTATTACACCATGTCCTTCAACTAAACACAGGTAGTGTTAAACCATGTCCTTCAACTAAACACAGCTAATATTACACCATGTCCTTCAACTAAACACAACTAATATTACACCATGTCCTTCAACTAAACACAGCTAGTATTACACCATGTCCTTCAACTAAACACAGCTAATATTACACCATGTACTTCAACTAAACACAGGTAGTGTTACACCATGTCCTTCAACTAAACACAGGTAGTGTTACACCATGTCCTTCAACTAATCACAGCTAATATTACACCATGTCCTTCAAATAATCACAGCTAATATTACACCATGTCCTTCAACTAAACACAGGTAGTATTACACCATGTCCTTCAACTAAACACAGCTAATATTACACCATGTCCTTCAACTAAACAGGTAGTATTACACCATGTCCTTCAACTAAACACAGCTAATATTACACAATGTCCTTCAACTAAACACAGGTAGTATTACATCATGTCCTTCAACTAAACACAGGTAGTATTAAACCATGTCCTTCAACTAAACACAGCTAGTATTACATCATGTCCTTCAACTAAACACAGCTAATACTACACCATGTCCTTCAACTAAACACATATAGTGTTACACCATGTCCTTCATCTAAACACATCTAGTGTTACAACATGTCCTTCATCTAAACAGGTTGTATTACACCATGTCCTTCAACTAAACACAGCTAGTATTACACCATGTCCTTCAACTAAACCCAGCTAGTGTTACACCATGTCCTTCAACTAAACACAGGTAGTATTACACAATGTCCTTCAACTAAACACAGGTAGTATTACACCATGTCGTTCAACTAAACACAGGTGGTGTTACACCATGTCCTTCAACTAAACACAGGTAGTATTACACCTTGTCCTTCAACTAAACACAGATAATATTACACCATGTCCTTCAACTAAACACATGTAGTATTACACCATGTCGTTCAACTAAACACAGCTAGTATTACACCATGTCCTTCAACTAAACACAGCTAGTATTACACCATGTCCTTCAACTAAACACAGCTAATATTACACCATGTCCTTCAACTAAACACAAGTGGTGTTACACCATCTCCTTCAACTAAACACAGGTAGTATTACACCTTGTCCTTCAACTAAACACAGATAATATTACACCATGTCCTTCAACTAAACACATGTAGTATTACACCATGTCCATCAACTAAACACAGGTAGTATTACACCATGTCCTTCAACTAAACACAGGTAGTATTACACCATGTCCTTCAACTAAAAACAGGTAGTATTACACCATGTCCTTCAACTAAACACAGGTAGTGTTACATCATGTCCTTCAACTAAACACAGCTAGTGTTACACCATGTCCTTTAACTAAACACAGCTAATATTACACCATGTCCTTCAACTAAACACAGGTAGTATTACACCATGTCCTTCAACTAAACACAGGTAGTATTACACTGTGTCCTTCAACTAAACACAGGTAGTAGTACACCATGTCCTTCAACTAAACACAGCTAATACTACACCATGTCCTTCAACTAAACACAGATAGTGTTACACCATGTCCTTCAACTAAACACATATAGTGTTACAACATGTCCTTCATCTAAACAGGTTGTATTACACCATGTCCTTCAACTAAACACAGCTAGTATTACACAATGTCCTTCAACTAAACACAGGTAGTATTACACCATGTCCTTCAACTAAACACAGGTAGTGTTAAACCATGTCCTTCAACTAAACACAGCTAATATTACACCATGTCCTTCAACTAAACACAACTAATATTACACCATGTCCTTCAACTAAACACAGCTAGTATTACACCATGTCCTTCAACTAAACACAGCTAATATTACACCATGTACTTCAACTAAACACAGGTAGTGTTACACCATGTCCTTCAACTAAACACAGGTAGTGTTACACCATGTCCTTCAACTAATCACAGCTAATATTACACCATGTCCTTCAAATAATCACAGCTAATATTACACCATGTCCTTCAACTAAACACAGGTAGTATTACACCATGTCCTTCAACTAAACACAGCTAATATTACACCATGTCCTTCAACTAAACAGGTAGTATTACACCATGTCCTTCAACTAAACACAGCTAATATTACACAATGTCCTTCAACTAAACACAGGTAGTATTACATCATGTCCTTCAACTAAACACAGGTAGTATTAAACCATGTCCTTCAACTAAACACAGCTAGTATTACATCATGTCCTTCAACTAAACACAGCTAATACTACACCATGTCCTTCAACTAAACACATATAGTGTTACACCATGTCCTTCATCTAAACACATCTAGTGTTACAACATGTCCATCATCTAAACAGGTTGTATTACACCATGTCCTTCAACTAAACACAGCTAGTATTACACCATGTCCTTCAACTAAACCCAGCTAGTGTTACACCATGTCCTTCAACTAAACACAGGTAGTATTACACAATGTCCTTCAACTAAACACAGGTAGTATTACACCATGTCGTTCAACTAAACACAGGTGGTGTTACACCATGTCCTTCAACTAAACACAGGTAGTATTACACCTTGTCCTTCAACTAAACACAGATAATATTACACCATGTCCTTCAACTAAACACATGTAGTATTACACCATGTCGTTCAACTAAACACAGCTAGTATTACACCATGTCCTTCAACTAAACACAGCTAGTATTACACCATGTCCTTCAACTAAACACAGCTAATATTACACCATGTCCTTCAACTAAACACAAGTGGTGTTACACCATCTCCTTCAACTAAACACAGGTAGTATTACACCTTGTCCTTCAACTAAACACAGATAATATTACACCATGTCCTTCAACTAAACACATGTAGTATTACACCATGTCCATCAACTAAACACAGGTAGTATTACACCATGTCCTTCAACTAAACACAGGTAGTATTACACCATGTCCTTCAACTAAAAACAGGTAGTATTACACCATGTCCTTCAACTAAACACAGGTAGTGTTACATCATGTCCTTCAACTAAACACAGCTAGTATTACACCTTGTCCTTCAACTAAACACAGGTAGTGTTACACCATGTCCTTCAACTAAACACAGGTAGTATTACACCATGTCCTTCAACTAAACACAGGTAGTATTACACCATGTCCTTCAACTAAACACAGGTAGTATTACACCATGTCCTTCAACTAAACACAGGTAGTGTTACACCATGTCCTTCAACTAAACACAGCTAGTATTACACCTTGTCCTTCAACTAAACACAGCTAGTATTACACCTTGTCCTTCAACTAAACACAGCTAGTATTACACCATGTCCTTCAACTAAACACAGGTAGTATTACACCATGTCCTTCAACTAAACACATGTAGTGTTACACCATGTCCTTCAACTAAACACAGCTAGTATTACACCATGTCCTTCAACTAAACACAGCTAGTATTACACCATGTCCTTCAACTAAACACAGGTAGTATTACATCATGTACTTCAACTAAACACAGGTAGTATTACACCATGTCCTTCAACTAAACACAGCTAATATTAAACCATGTCCTTCAACTAAACACAGCTATTATTACACCATGTCCTTCAACTAAACACAGGTAGTGTTACACCATGTCATTCAACTAAACACAGCTAATATTACACCATGTCGTTCAACTAAACACAGCTAGTATTAAACCATGTCATTCAACTAAACACAGGTAGTATTACACCATGTCCTTCAACTAAACACAGCTAGTATTACACCATGTCCTTCAACTAAACACAGGTAGTATTACACCATGTCCTTCAACTAAACACAGGTAGTATTACACCATGTCCTTCAACTAAACACAGGTAGTATTACACCATGTCCTTCAACTAAACACAGCTAATATTAAACCATGTCCTTCAACTAAACACAGCTAGTATTACACCATGTCCTTCAACTAAACACAGCTAGTATTACACCTTGTCCTTCAACTAAACACAGCTAGTATTACACCATGTCCTTCAACTAAACACAGGTAGTATTACAACATGTCCTTCAACTAAACACATGTAGTATTACACCATGTCCTTCAACTAAACACAGGTAGTATTGCACCATGAGTTTCAACTAAGCACATCTAGTATTACACCATGTCCTTCAACTAAACACAGCTAGTATTACACCATGTTCTTCAACTAAACACAGGTAGTATTACAACATGTCCTTCAACTAAACACAGCTAGTATTACACCATGTTCTTCAACTAAACACAGGTAGTGTTACACCATGTCATTCAACTAAACACAGCTAATATTACACCATGTCGTTCAACTAAACACAGCTAATATTAAACCATGTCCTTCAACTAAACACAGGTAGTGTTAAACCATGTCCTTCAACTAAACACAGCTAGTATTACACCATGTCCTTCAACTAAACACAGGTAGTGTTACACCATGTACTTCAACTAAACACAGGTAGTATTAAACCATGTCCTTCAACTAAACACAGCTAGTATTACACCATGTCCTTCAACTAAACACAGCTAGTATTACACCATGTCCTTCAACTAAACACAGGAAGTATTACTCCATGTCCTTCAACTAAAACAGGTAGTATTACACCATGTCCTTCAACTAAACACAGCTAGTATTACACCATGTCCTTCAACTAAACACAGCTAGTATTACACCATGATCCATCAACAACACAACTAGTATTACACCATGTCCTTCAACTAAACACAGGTAGTGTTACACCATGTCCTTCAACTAAACACAGGTAATATTACACCATGTCCTTCAACTAAACACATGTAGTATTACACCATGTCCATCAACTAAACACAGGTAGTATTACACCATGTCCTTCAACTAAACACAGGTAGTATTACACCATGTCCTTCAACTAAACACAGGTAGTGTTACACCATGTCCTTCAACTAAACACAGCTAGTATTACACCATGTCCTTCAACTAAACACAGGTAGTATTACACCATGTCCTTCAACTAAACACAGGTAGTATTACACCGTGTCCTTCAACTAAACACAGGTAGTAGTACACCATGTCCTTCAACTAAACACAGGTAGTATTACACCATGTCCTTCAACTAAACACAGGTAGTGTTACACCATGTCCTTCAACTAAACACAGCTAGTGTTACACCATGTCCTTCAACTAAACACAGGTAGTATTACACCTTGTCCTTCAACTAAACACAGCTAGTATTACACCATGTCCTTCAACTAAACACAGGTAGTGTTACACCATGTCCTTCAACTAAACACAGGTAGTGTTACACCATGTCCTTAAACTAAACACAGCTAGTATTACACCTTGTCCTTCAACTAAACACAGGTTGAGCAAGGTCTACTTAACCCTAATTGTCCTTCAAGGCAACTAAACACACTATATTGCTCCTGTAAGTCGCTCTGGATAAGAGTCGTCTGCCAATGACTAAAATGTAAAATGTAAATGTAAATGTACACATGTCCTTCAACTAAACAGAGCTAGTATTACACCATGTCCTTCAACTAAACACAGGTAATATTACACAATGTCATTCAACTAAACACAGCTAGTATTACACAATGTCCTTCAACTAAACACAGCTAGTATTACACCATGTCCTTCAACTAAACACAGGTGGTGTTACACCATGTCCTTCAACTAAACACAGGTAATATTACACCATGTCATTCAACTAAACACAGCTAGTATTACACCATGTCCTTCAACTAAACACAGCTAGTATTACACCATGTCCTTCAACTAAACACAGGTGGTGTTACACCATGTCCTTCAACTAAACACAGGTAGTATTACACCATGTCATTCAACTAAACACAGGTAGTATTAAACCATGTCCTTCAACTAAACACAGCTAGTATTACACCATGTCCTTCAACTAAACACAGGTAGTGTTACACCATGTCATTCAACTAAACACAGCTAATATTACACCATGTCGTTCAACTAAACACAGCTAATATTAAACCATGTCATTCAACTAAACACAGGTAGTATTAAACCATGTCCTTCAACTAAACACAGCTAGTATTACACCATGTCCTTCAACTAAACACAGGTAGTGTTACACCATGTCATTCAACTAAACACAGCTAATATTAAACCATGTCCTTCAACTAAACACAGCTAGTATTACACCATGTCCTTCAACTAAACACAGCTAGTATTACACCTTGTCCTTCAACTAAACACAGGTAGTATTACACCATGTCCTTCAACTAAACACAGGTAGTATTACAACATGTCCTTCAACTAAACACATGTAGTATTACACCATGTCCTTCAACTAAACACAGGTAGTATTGCACCATGAGTTTCAATTAAGCACATCTAGTATTACACCATGTCCATCAACTAAACACAGCTAGTATTACACCATGTTCTTCAACTAAACACAGGTAGTATTACAACATGTCCTTCAACTAAACACAGCTAGTATTACACCATGTTCTTCAACTAAACACAGGTAGTATTACACCATGTCCTTCAACTAAAAACAGCTAATATTAAACTATGTCCTTCAACTAAACACAGCTAGTATTACACCATGTCCTTCAACTAAACACAGGTAGTGTTACACCATGTCCTTCAACTAAACACAGCATAATATTCCACCATGTACTTCAACTAAACACAGGTCGTTTTATACCATGTCCTTCAACTAAACACAGCTAGTATTACACCATGTCCTTCAACTAAACACAGCTAGTATTACACCATGTCCTTCAACTAAACACAGCTAGTATTACTCCATGGCCTTCAACTAAACAGGTAGTATTACACCATGTCCTTCAACTAAACACAGCTAATATTACACCATGTCCTTCAACTAAACACAGCTAGTATTACACCATGTCCATCAACAAAACAACTAGTATTTCACCATGTCCTTCAACTAAACACAGCTAGTGTTACACCATGTCCTTTAACTAAACACAGCTAATATTACACCATGTCCTTCAACTAAACACAGGTAGTATTACACCATGTCCTTCAACTAAACACAGGTAGTATTACACTGTGTCCTTCAACTAAACACAGGTAGTAGTACACCATGTCCTTCAACTAAACACAGCTAATACTACACCATGTCCTTCAACTAAACACAGATAGTGTTACACCATGTCCTTCAACTAAACACATATAGTGTTACAACATGTCCTTCATCTAAAAAGGTTGTATTACACCATGTCCTTCAACTAAACACAGCTAGTATTACACCATGTCCTTCAACTAAACACAGGTAGTGTTACACCATGTCCTTCAACTAAACACAGGTAGTATTACACAATGTCCTTAAACTAAACACAGGTAGTATTACACCATGTCCTTCAACTAAACACAGGTAGTGTTAAACCATGTCCTTCAACTAAACACAGCTAATATTACACCATGTCCTTCAACTAAACACAACTAATATTACACCATGTCCTTCAACTAAACACAGCTAGTATTACACCATGTCCTTCAACTAAACACAGCTAATATTACACCATGTACTTCAACTAAACACAGGTAGTGTAACACCATGTCCTTCAACTAAACACAGGTAGTGTTACACCATGTACTTCAACTAATCACAGCTAATATTACACCATGTCCTTCAAATAATCACAGCTAATATTACACCATGTCCTTCAACTAAACACAGGTAGTATTACACCATGTCCTTCAACTAAACACAGCTAATATTACACCATGTCCTTCAACTAAACAGGTAGTATTACACCATGTCCTTCAACTAAACACAGCTAGTATTACATCATGTCCTTCAACTAAACACAGCTAATACTACACCATGTCCTTCAACTAAACACATATAGTGTTACACCATGTCCTTCAACTAAACACATCTAGTGTTACAACATGTCCTTCATCTAAACAGGTTGTATTACACCATGTCCTTCAACTAAACACAGCTAGTATTACACCATGTCCTTCAACTAAACCCAGCTAGTGTTACACCATGTCCTTCAACTAAACACAGGTAGTATTACACAATGTCATTCAACTAAACACAGGTAGTATTACACCATGTCATTCAACTAAACACAGGTAGTGTTAAACCATGTCCTTCAACTAAACACAGCTAGTATTACACCATGTCCTTCAACTAAACACAGCTAATATTACACCATGTCCTTCAACTAAACACAGGTAGTATTACATCATGTCCTTCAACTAAACACAGGTAGTATTAAACCATGTCCTTCAACTAAACACAGCTACTATTACACCATGTCCTTCAACTAACCTAACTAGTATTACACCATGTCCTTCAACTAAAACACAGCTAATATTACAACATGTTCTTCAACTAAACAAAGGTAGAATTACACCGTGTCCTTCAACTAAACACAGCTACTATTACACCATGTCCTTCAACTAACCTAGCTAGTATTACACCATGTCCTTCAACTAAACACAGCTAATATTACAACATGTCCTTCAATTAAACACAGGTAGTATTACACCATGTCCTTCAACTAAACACAGGTAGTATTACACCATGTCCTTCAACTAAACACAGCTAATATTACAACATGTCCTTCAACTAAACAAAGGTAGAATTACACTGTGTCCTTCAACTAAACACAGGTAGTATTACACCATGTCCTTCAACTAAACACAGGTAGTGTTACACCATGTCCTTCAACTAAACACAGCTAGTATTACACCTTGTCCTTCAACTAAACACAGGTAGTATTACACCATGTCCTTCAACTAAACACAGGTAGTATTACACCATGTCCTTCAACTAAACACAGGTAGTATTACACCATGTCCTTCAACTAAACACAGGTAGTATTACACCATGTCCTTCAACTAAACACAGGTAGTGTTACACCATGTCCTTCAACTAAACACAGCTAGTATTACACCTTGTCCTTCAACTAAACACAGCTAGTATTACACCTTGTCCTTCAACTAAACACAGCTAGTATTACACCATGTCATTCAACTAAACACAGGTAGTATTACACCATGTCCTTCAACTAAACACAGGTAGTGTTACACCATGTCCTTCAACTAAACACAGCTAGTATTACACCATGTCCTTCAACTAAACACAGCTAGTATTACACCATGTCCTTCAACTAAACACAGGTAGTATTACACCATGTCCTTCAACTAAACACAGGTAGTATTACACCATGTCCTTCAACTAAACACAGCTAATATTAAACCATGTCCTTCAACTAAACACAGCTAGTATTACACCATGTCCTTCAACTAAACACAGGTAGTGTTACACCATGTCATTCAACTAAACACAGCTAATATTACACCATGTCGTTCAACTAAACACAGCTAGTATTAAACCATGTCATTCAACTAAACACAGGTAGTATTACACCATGTCCTTCAACTAAACACAGCTAGTATTACACCATGTCCTTCAACTAAACACAGGTAGTATTACACCATGTCCTTCAACTAAACACAGGTAGTATTACACCATGTCCTTCAACTAAACACAGGTAGTATTACACCATGTCCTTCAACTAAACACAGCTAATATTAAACCATGTCCTTCAACTAAACACAGCTAGTATTACACCATGTCCTTCAACTAAACACAGCTAGTATTACACCTTGTCCTTCAACTAAACACAGCTAGTATTACACCATGTCCTTCAACTAAACACAGGTAGTATTACAACATGTCCTTCAACTAAACACATGTAGTAATACACCATGTCCTTCAACTAAACACAGGTAGTATTGCACCATGAGTTTCAACTAAGCACATCTAGTATTACACCATGTCCTTCAACTAAACACAGCTAGTATTACACCATGTTCTTCAACTAAACACAGGTAGTATTACAACATGTCCTTCAACTAAACACAGCTAGTATTACACCATGTTCTTCAACTAAACACAGGTAGTGTTACACCATGTCCTTCAACTAAAAACAGCTAATATTAAACTATGTCCTTCAACTAAACACAGCTAGTATTACACCATGTCCTTCAACTAAACACAGGTAGTGTTACACCATGTCCTTCAACTAAACACAGCTAATATTACACCATGTCCTTCAACTAAACACAGGTAATATTACACCATGTACTTCAACTAAACACAGGTAGTTTTATACCATGTCCTTCAACTAAACACAGCTAGTATTACACCATGTCCTTCAACTAAACACAGCTAGTATTACACCATGTCCTTCAACTAAACACAGCTAGTATTACTCCATGTTCTTCAACTAAACACAGGTAGTATTACAACATGTCCTTCAACTAAACACAGCTAGTATTACACCATGTTCTTCAACTAAACACAGGTAGTATTACACCATGTCCTTCAACTAAAAACAGCTAATATTAAACTATGTCCTTCAACTAAACACAGCTAGTATTACACCATGTCCTTCAACTAAACACAGGTAGTGTTACACCATGTCCTTCAACTAAACACAGCTAATATTACACCATGTCCTTCAACTAAACACAGGTAATATTACACCATGTACTTCAACTAAACACAGGTAGTTTTATACCATGTCCTTCAACTAAACACAGCTAGTATTACACCATGTCCTTCAACTAAACACAGCTAGTATTACACCATGTCCTTCAACTAAACACAGCTAGTATTACTCCATGTCCTTCAACTAAACAGGTAGTATTACACCATGTCCTTCAACTAAACACAGCTAATATTACACCATGTCCTTCAACTAAACACAGCTAGTATTACACCATGTCCATCAACAAAACAACTAGTATTTCACCATGTCCTTCAACTAAACACAGCTAGTGTTACACCATGTCCTTTAACTAAACACAGCTAATATTACACCATGTCCTTCAACTAAACACATGTAGTATTACACCATGTCCTTCAACTAAACACAGGTAGTATTACACCATGTCCTTCAACTAAACACAGGTAGTATTACACCATGTCCTTCAACTAAACACAGGTAGTATTACACCATGTCCTTCAACTAAACACAGGTAGTGTTACACCATGTCCTTCAACTAAACACAGCTAGTATTACACCTTGTCCTTCAACTAAACACAGGTAGTATTACACCATGTCCTTCAACTAAACACAGGTAGTGTTAAACCATGTCCTTCAACTAAACACAGCTAATATTACACCATGTCCTTCAACTAAACACAGCTAGTATTACACCTTGTCCTTCAACTAAACACAGGTAGTATTACACCATGTCCTTCAACTAAACACAGGTAGTGTTAAACCATGTCCTTCAACTAAACACAGCTAATATTACACCATGTCCTTCAACTAAACACAACTAATATTACACCATGTCCTTCAACTAAACACAGGTAGTATTACACCATGTCCTTCAACTAAACACAGCTAATATTACACCATGTACTTCAACTAAACACAGGTAGTGTAACACCATGTCCTTCAACTAAACACAGGTATTGTTACACCATGTACTTCAACTAATCACAGCTAATATTACACCATGTCCTTCAAATAATCACAGCTAATATTACACCATGTCCTTCAACTAAACACAGGTAGTATTACACCATGTCCTTCAACTAAACACAGCTAATATTACACCATGTCCTTCAACTAAACAGGTAGTATTACACCATGTCCTTCAACTAAACACAGCTAGTATTACATCATGTCCTTCAACTAAACACAGCTAATACTACACCATGTCCTTCAACTAAACACATATAGTGTTACACCATGTCCTTCAACTAAACACATCTAGTGTTACAACATGTCCTTCATCTAAACAGGTTGTATTACACCATGTCCTTCAACTAAACACAGCTAGTATTACACCATGTCCTTCAACTAAACCCAGCTAGTGTTACACCATGTCCTTCAACTAAACACAGGTAGTATTACACAATGTCCTTCAACTAAACACAGGTAGTATTACACCATGTCATTCAACTAAACACAGGTAGTGTTAAACCATGTCCTTCAACTAAACACAGCTAATATTACACCATGTCCTTCAACTAAACACAACTAATATTACACCATGTCCTTCAACTAAACACAGGTAGTATTACACCATGTCCTTCAACTAAACACAGCTAATATTACACCATGTCCTTCAACTAAACACAGGTAGTATTACATCATGTCCTTCAACTAAACACAGGTAGTATTAAACCATGTCCTTCAACTAAACACAGCTAATATTACACCATGTCCTTCAACTAAACACAGCTAGTATTACACCATGTCCATCAACAAAACAACTAGTATTTCACCATGTCCTTCAACTAAACACAGCTAGTGTTACACCATGTCCTTTAACTAAACACAGCTAATATTACACCATGTCCTTCAACTAAACACATGTAGTATTACACCATGTCCTTCAACTAAACACAGGTAGTATTACACCATGTCCTTCAACTAAACACAGGTAGTATTACACCATGTTCTTCAACTAAACACAGGTAGTATTACACCATGTCCTTCAACTAAACACAGGTAGTGTTACACCATGTCCTTCAACTAAACACAGCTAGTATTACACCTTGTCCATCAACTAAACACAGGTAGTTTTACACCATGTCCTTCAACTAAACACAGGTAGTGTTAAACCATGTCCTTCAACTAAACACAGCTAATATTACACCATGTCCTTCAACTAAACACAACTAATATTACACCATGTCCTTCAACTAAACACAGCTAGTATTACACCATGTCCTTCAACTAAACACAGCTAATATTACACCATGTACTTCAACTAAACACAGGTAGTGTAACACCATGTCCTTCAACTAAACACAGGTAGTGTTACACCATGTACTTCAACTAATCACAGCTAATATTACACCATGTCCTTCAAATAATCACAGCTAATATTACACCATGTCCTTCAACTAAACACAGGTAGTATTACACCATGTCCTTCAACTAAACACAGCTAATATTACACCATGTCCTTCAACTAAACAGGTAGTATTACACCATGTCCTTCAACTAAACACAGCTAGTATTACATCATGTCCTTCAACTAAACACAGCTAATACTACACCATGTCCTTCAACTAAACACATATAGTGTTACACCATGTCCTTCAACTAAACACATCTAGTGTTACAACATGTCCTTCATCTAAACAGGTTGTATTACACCATGTCCTTCAACTAAACACAGCTAGTATTACACCATGTCCTTCAACTAAACCCAGCTAGTGTTACACCATGTCCTTCAACTAAACACAGGTAGTATTACACAATGTCCTTCAACTAAACACAGGTAGTATTACACCATGTCATTCAACTAAACACAGGTAGTGTTAAACCATGTCCTTCAACTAAACACAGCTAATATTACACCATGTCCTTCAACTAAACACAACTAATATTACACCATGTCCTTCAACTAAACACAGGTAGTATTACACCATGTCCTTCAACTAAACACAGCTAATATTACACCATGTCCTTCAACTAAACACAGGTAGTATTACATCATGTCCTTCAACTAAACACAGGTAGTATTAAACCATGTCCTTCAACTAAACACAGCTACTATTACACCATGTCCTTCAACTAACCTAACTAGTATTACACCATGTCCTTCAACTAAACACAGCTAATATTACAACATGTTCTTCAACTAAACAAAGGTAGAATTACACCGTGTCCTTCAACTAAACACAGCTACTATTACACCATGTCCTTCAACTAACCTAGCTAGTATTACACCATGTCCTTCAACTAAACACAGCTAATATTACAACATGTCCTTCAATTAAACACAGGTAGTATTACACCATGTCCTTCAACTAAACACAGGTAGTATTACACCATGTCCTTCAACTAAACACAGCTAATATTACAACATGTCCTTCAACTAAACAAAGGTAGAATTACACTGTGTCCTTCAACTAAACACAGGTAGTATTACACCATGTCCTTCAACTAAACACAGGTAGTGTTACACCATGTCCTTCAACTAAACACAGCTAGTATTACACCTTGTCCTTCAACTAAACACAGGTAGTATTACACCATGTCCTTCAACTAAACACAGGTAGTATTACACCATGTCCTTCAACTAAACACAGGTAGTATTACACCATGTCCTTCAACTAAACACAGGTAGTATTACACCATGTCCTTCAACTAAACACAGGTAGTGTTAAACCATGTCCTTCAACTAAACACAGCTAATATTACACCATGTCCTTCAACTAAACACAACTAATATTACACCATGTCCTTCAACTAAACACAGCTAGTATTACACCATGTCCTTCAACTAAACACAGCTAATATTACACCATGTACTTCAACTAAACACAGGTAGTGTTACACCATGTCCTTCAACTAAACACAGGTAGTGTTACACCATGTCCTTCAACTAATCACAGCTAATATTACACCATGTCCTTCAAATAATCACAGCTAATATTACACCATGTCCTTCAACTAAACACAGGTAGTATTACACCATGTCCTTCAACTAAACACAGCTAATATTACACCATGTCCTTCAACTAAACAGGTAGTATTACACCATGTCCTTCAACTAAACACAGCTAATATTACACAATGTCCTTCAACTAAACACAGGTAGTATTACATCATGTCCTTCAACTAAACACAGGTAGTATTAAACCATGTCCTTCAACTAAACACAGCTAGTATTACATCATGTCCTTCAACTAAACACAGATAATACTACACCATGTCCTTCAACTAAACACATATAGTGTTACACCATGTCCTTCATCTAAACACATCTAGTGTTACAACATGTCCTTCATCTAAACAGGTTGTATTACACCATGTCCTTCAACTAAACACAGCTAGTATTACACCATGTCCTTCAACTAAACCCAGCTAGTGTTACACCATGTCCTTCAACTAAACACAGGTAGTATTACACAATGTCCTTCAACTAAACACAGGTAGTATTACACCATGTCGTTCAACTAAACACAGGTGGTGTTACACCATGTCCTTCAACTAAACACAGGTAGTATTACACCTTGTCCTTCAACTAAACACAGATAATATTACACCATGTCCTTCAACTAAACACATGTAGTGTTACACCATGTCGTTCAACTAAACACAGCTAGTATTACACCATGTCCTTCAACTAAACACAGCTAGTATTACACCATGTCCTTCAACTAAACACAGCTAATATTACACCATGTCCTTCAACTAAACACAAGTGGTGTTACACCATCTCCTTCAACTAAACACAGGTAGTATTACACCTTGTCCTTCAACTAAACACAGATAATATTACACCATGTACTTCAACTAAACACAGGTAGTGTTACACCATGTCATTCAACTAAACACAGCTAATATTACACCATGTCGTTCAACTAAACACAGCTAGTATTAAACCATGTCATTCAACTAAACACAGGTAGTATTACACCATGTCCTTCAACTAAACACAGCTAGTATTACACCATGTCCTTCAACTAAACACAGGTAGTATTACACCATGTCCTTCAACTAAACACAGGTAGTATTACACCATGTCCTTCAACTAAACACAGGTAGTATTACACCATGTCCTTCAACTAAACACAGCTAATATTAAACCATGTCCTTCAACTAAACACAGCTAGTATTACACCATGTCCTTCAACTAAACACAGGTAGTATTACAACATGTCCTTCAACTAAACACAGCTAGTATTACACCATGTTCTTCAACTAAACACAGGTAGTATTACACCATGTCCTTCAACTAAAAACAGCTAATATTAAACTATGTCCTTCAACTAAACACAGCTAGTATTACACCATGTCCTTCAACTAAACACAGGTAGTTTTACACCATGTCCTTCAACTAAACACAGCTAATATTACACCATGTCCTTCAACTAAACACAGGTAATATTACACCATGTACTTCAACTAAACACAGGTAGTTTTATACCATGTCCTTCAACTAAACACAGCTAGTATTACACCATGTCCTTCAACTAAACACAGCTAGTATTACACCATGTCCTTCAACTAAACACAGCTAGTATTACTCCATGTCCTTCAACTAAACAGGTAGTATTACACCATGTCCTTCAACTAAACACAGCTAATATTACACCATGTCCTTCAACTAAACACAGCTAGTATTACACCATGTCCATCAACAAAACAACTAGTATTTCACCATGTCCTTCAACTAAACACAGCTAGTGTTACACCATGTCCTTTAACTAAACACAGCTAATATTACACCATGTCCTTCAACTAAACACATGTAGTATTACACCATGTCCTTCAACTAAACACAGGTAGTATTACACCATGTCCTTCAACTAAACACAGGTAGTATTACACCATGTCCTTCAACTAAACACAGGTAGTGTTACACCATGTCCTTCAACTAAACACAGCTAGTATTACACCTTGTCCTTCAACTAAACACAGCTAGTATTACACCTTGTCCTTCAACTAAACACAGCTAGTATTACACCATGTCCTTCAACTAAACACAGGTAGTATTACACCATGTCCTTCAACTAAGCACAGGTAGTGTTACACCATGTCCTTCAACTAAACACAGCTAGTATTACAACTTGTCCTTCAACTAAACACAGCTTGAGCAAGGCACTTAACCCTAATTGTGCCCTTGAGCAAGGCACTTAACCCTAATTGCTCCTGTAAGTCGCTCTGGATAAGAGTGTCTGCCAAATGACTAAAATGTAAAATGTAAATGTAAATGTAATGTCCTTCATCTAAACAGAGCTAGTATTACACAATGTCCTTCAACTAAACACAGGTAATATTACACAATGTCATTCAACTAAACACAGCTAGTATTACACAATGTCCTTCAACTAAACACAGCTAGTATTACACCATGTCCTTCAACTAAACACAGGTGGTGTTACACCATGTCCTTCAACTAAACACAGGTAATATTACACCATGTCATTCAACTAAACACAGCTAGTATTACACCATGTCCTTCAACTAAACACAGGTGGTGTTACACCATGTCCTTCAACTAAACACAGGTAATATTACACCATGTCATTCAACTAAACACAGCTAGTATTACACCATGTCCTTCAACTAAACACAGCTAGTATTACACCATGTCCTTCAACTAAACACAGGTGGTGTTACACCATGTCCTTCAACTAAACACAGGTAGTATTACACCATGTCCTTCAACTAAACACAGGTAGTATTACACCATGTCCTTCAACTAAACACAGCTAATATTAAACCATGTCCTTCAACTAAACACAGCTAGTATTACACCATGTCCTTCAACTAAACACAGCTAGTGTTACACCATGTCATTCAACTAAACACAGCTAATATTACACCATGTCGTTCAACTAAACACAGCTAGTATTAAACCATGTCATTCAACTAAACACAGGTAGTATTAAACCATGTCCTTCAACTAAACACAGCTAGTATTACACCATGTCCTTCAACTAAACACAGGTAGTTACACCGTTCAACTAACACAGCTAATATTACACCATGTCGTTCAACTAAACACAGCTAGTATTAAACCATGTCATTCAACTAAACACAGGTAGTATTACACCATGTCCTTCAACTAAACACAGCTAGTATTACACCATGTCCTTCAACTAAACACAGGTAGTATTACACCATGTCCTTCAACTAAACACAGGTAGTATTACACCATGTCCTTCAACTAAACACAGGTAATATTACACCATGTCATTCAACTAAACACAGCTAGTATTACACAATGTCCTTCAACTAAACACAGCTAGTATTACACCATGTCCTTCAACTAAACACAGGTGGTGTTACACCATGTCCTTCAACTAAACACAGGTAATATTACACCATGTCATTCAACTAAACACAGCTAGTATTACACCATGTCCTTCAACTAAACACAGCTAGTATTACACCATGTCCTTCAAATAAACACAGGTGGTGTTACACCATGTCCTTCAACTAAACACAGGTAGTATTACACCATGTCCTTCAACTAAACACAGGTAGTATTACACCATGTCCTTCAACTAAACACAGCTAATATTAAACCATGTCCTTCAACTAAACACAGCTAGTATTACACCATGTCCTTCAACTAAACACAGGTAGTGTTACACCATGTCATTCAACTAAACACAGCTAATATTACACCATGTCGTTCAACTAAACACAGCTAGTATTAAACCATGTCATTCAACTAAACACAGGTAGTATTAAACCATGTCCTTCAACTAAACACAGCTAGTATTACACCATGTCCTTCAACTAAACACAGGTAGTATTACACCATGTCCTTCAACTAAACACAGGTAGTATTACACCATGTCCTTCAACTAAACACAGCTAATATTAAACCATGTCCTTCAACTAAACACAGCTAGTATTACACCATGTCCTTCAACTAAACACAGGTAGTATTACACCATGTCCTTCAACTAAACACAGGTAGTATTACACCATGTCCTTCAACTAAACACAGGTAGTATTACACCATGTCCTTCAACTAAACATAGCTAATATTAAACCATGTCCTTCAACTAAACACAGCTAGTATTACACCATGTCCTTCAACTAAACACAGCTAGTATTACACCTTGTCCTTCAACTAAACACAGCTAGTATTACACCATGTCCTTCAACTAAACACAGGTAGTATTACAACATGTCCTTCAACTAAACACATGTAGTATTACACCATGTCCTTCAACTAAACACAGGTAGTATTGCACCATGAGTTTCAACTAACACATCTAGTATTACACCATGTCCATCAACTAAACACAGCTAGTATTACACCATGTTCTTCAACTAAACACAGGTAGTATTACAACATGTCCTTCAACTAAACACAGCTAGTATTACACCATGTTCTTCAACTAAACACAGGTAGTATTACACCATGTCCTTCAACTAAAAACAGCTAATATTAAACTATGTCCTTCAACTAAACACAGCTAGTATTACACCATGTCCTTCAACTAAACACAGGTAGTGTTACACCATGTCCTTCAACTAAACACAGCTAATATTACACCATGTCCTTCAACTAAACACAGGTAATATTCCACCATGTACTTCAACTAAACACAGGTCGTTTTATACCATGTCCTTCAACTAAACACAGCTAGTATTACACCATGTCCTTCAACTAAACACAGCTAGTATTACACCATGTCCTTCAACTAAACACAGCTAGTATTACTCCATGGCCTTCAACTAAACAGGTAGTGTTACACCATGTCCTTCAACTAAACACAGCTAATATTACACCATGTCCTTCAACTAAACACAGCTAGTATTACACCATGTCCATCAACAAAACAACTAGTATTTCACCATGTCCTTCAACTAAACACAGCTAGTGTTACACCATGTCCTTTAACTAAACACAGCTAATATTACACCATGTCCTTCAACTAAACACAGGTAGTATTACACCATGTCCTTCAACTAAACACAGGTAGTATTACACTGTGTCCTTCAACTAAACACAGGTAGTAGTACACCATGTCCTTCAACTAAACACAGCTAATACTACACCATGTCCTTCAACTAAACACAGATAGTGTTACACCATGTCCTTCAACTAAACACATATAGTGTTACAACATGTCCTTCATCTAAACAGGTTGTATTACACCATGTCCTTCAACTAAACACAGCTAGTATTACACCATGTCCTTCAACTAAACACAGGTGAGTGTTACACCATGTCCTTCAACTAAACACAGGTAGTATTACACAATGTCCTTCAACTAAACACAGGTAGTATTACACCATGTCCTTCAACTAAACACAGGTAGTGTTAAACCATGTCATTCAACTAAACACAGCTAATATTACACCATGTCCTTCAACTAAACACAACTAATATTACACCATGTCCTTCAACTAAACACAGCTAGTATTACACCATGTCCTTCAACTAAACACAGCTAATATTACACCATGTACTTCAACTAAACACAGGTAGTGTTACACCATGTCCTTCAACTAAACACAGGTAGTGTTACACCATGTACTTCAACTAATCACAGCTAATATTACACCATGTCCTTCAAATAATCACAGCTAATATTACACCATGTCCTTCAACTAAACACAGGTAGTATTACACCATGTCCTTCAACTAAACACAGCTAATATTACACCATGTCCTTCAACTAAACAGGTAGTATTACACCATGTCCTTCAACTAAACACAGCTAGTATTACATCATGTCCTTCAACTAAACACAGCTAATACTACACCATGTCCTTCAACTAAACACATATAGTGTTACACCATGTCCTTCAACTAAACACATCTAGTGTTACAACATGTCCTTCATCTAAACAGGTTGTATTACACCATGTCCTTCAACTAAACACAGCTAGTATTACACCATGTCCTTCAACTAAACCCAGCTAGTGTTACACCATGTCCTTCAACTAAACACAGGTAGTATTACACAATGTCCTTCAACTAAACACAGGTAGTATTACACCATGTCGTTCAACTAAACACAGGTAGTGTTAAACCATGTCCTTCAACTAAACACAGCTAATATTACACCATGTCCTTCAACTAAACACAACTAATATTACACCATGTCCTTCAACTAAACACAGGTAGTATTACACCATGTCCTTCAACTAAACACAGCTAATATTACACCATGTCCTTCAACTAAACACAGGTAGTATTACATCATGTCCTTCAACTAAACACAGGTAGTATTAAACCATGTCCTTCAACTAAACACAGCTACTATTACACCATGTCCTTCAACTAACCTAACTAGTATTACACCATGTCCTTCAACTAAACACAGCTAATATTACAACATGTCCTTCAACTAAACAAAGGTAGAATTACACCGTGTCCTTCAACTAAACACAGCTACTATTACACCATGTCCTTCAACTAACCTAGCTAGTACTACACCATGTCCTTCAACTAAACACAGCTAATATTACAACATGTCCTTCAATTAAACACAGGTAGTATTACACCATGTCCTTCAACTAAACACAGGTAGTATTACACCATGTCCTTCAACTAAACACAGCTAATATTACAACATGTCCTTCAACTAAACAAAGGTAGAATTACACTGTGTCCTTCAACTAAACACAGGTAGTATTACACCATGTCCTTCAACTAACCTAGCTAGTATTACACCATGTCCTTCAACTAAACACAGCTAATATTACACCATGTCCTTCAACTAAACACATGTAGTATTACACCATGTCCTTCAACTAAACAAAGCTAGTATTACACCATGTCCTTCAATTAAACAAAGCTAATATTACACCAATGTTCTTCAACTAAACACAGGTAGTATTACACCATGTCCTTCAACTAAACACAGGTAGTATTACACCATGTCCTTCAACTAAACACAGGTAGTATTACATTATGTCCTTCATCTAAACACAGCTAATATTACACCATGTCCTTCAACTAAACACAGGTAGTTTTACACCATGTCCTTCAACTAAACACAGGTAGTATTACACCGTGTCCTTCAACTAAACACAGATAGTATAACACCATGTCCTTCAACTAAACACAGCTAGTATTACACCATGTCCTTCAACTAAACACAGCAAATATTACACCATGTACTTCAACTAAACAGAGGTAGTATTACACCATGTCCTTCAACTAAACACAGGTAGTATTACACCATGTCCTTCAACTAAACACAGGTAGTATTACACCATGTTCTTCAACTAAACACAGGTAGTATAACACCATGTCCTTCAACTAAACACAGGTAGTATTACACCATGTCCTTCAACTAAACACAGGTAGTATTACACCATGTCCTTCAACTAAACACAGCTAGTATTCCACCATGTCATTCAACTAAACACAGGTAGTATTACACCATGTCCTTCAACTAAACACAGATAATATTACACCATGTTCTTCAACTAAACACAGCTAGTATTACACCATGTCCTTCAACTAAACACATCTAGTAGTACACAATGTTCTTCAACTAAACACATATAGTATTACACCATGTCCTTTAACTAAACACAGGTAGTATTACACCA
Organism: Coregonus clupeaformis; assembly: GCF_020615455.1. Taxonomy (NCBI): domain Eukaryota; kingdom Metazoa; phylum Chordata; class Actinopteri; order Salmoniformes; family Salmonidae; genus Coregonus; species Coregonus clupeaformis. Next base: position 8,324,357 of record NC_059210.1, read on the forward strand.
TGTGCTTCAACTAAACACAGCTAGTGTTACACCATGTCCTTCAACTAAAGCACAGGTAGTGTTAAACCATGTCCTTCAATTAAAAACACATAGTATTACACCATGTCCTTCAACTAAACACAGCTAGTATTACACCATGTCCTTCAACTAAACACAGGTGGTGTTACACCATGTCCTTCAACTAAACACAGGTAGTATTACACCTTGTCCTTCAACTAAACACAGATAATATTACACCATGTCCTTCAACTAAACACATGTAGTATTACACCATGTCGTTCAACTAAACACAGGTAGTAATACACCATGTCCTTCAACTAAACACAGGTAGTATTACACCATGTCCTTCAACTAAACACAGGTAGTAATACATTATGTCCTTCAACTAAACACAGCTTATATTACACCTTGTCCTTCAACTAAACACAGGTAGTATTACACCGTGTTTTTCAACTAAACACAGATAGTATTACACCATGTCATTCAACTAAACCCAGCTAGTGTTACACCATGTCCTTCAACTAAACACAGGTAATATTACACCATGTCCTTCAACTAAACACATGTAGTATTACACCATGTCCTTCAACTAAACACAGCTAGTATTTCACCATGTCCTTCAACTAAACACATGTAGTATTACACCATGTCGTTCAACTAAACACAGGTAGTATTACACCATGTCCTTCAACTAAACACAGCTAGTATTAAACCTTGTCCTTCAACTAAACACAGGTAATATTACACCATGTCGCTTCAACTAAACACAGCTAGTATTACACCATGTCCTTCAACTAAACACAGCTAATATTACACCAATGTCCTTCAACTAAACACAGGTAGTATTACACCATGTCCTTCAACTAAACACAGGTGTATTACACCATGTCCTTCAACTAAACACAGGTAGTAATACACTATGTCCTTCAACTAAACACAGCTTATATTACACCATGTCCTTCAACTAAACACAGGTAGTATTACACCGTGTCCTTCAACTAAACACAGATAGTATTACACCATGTCCTTCAACTAAACAAAGCTAATATTACACCAATGTCCTTCAACTAAACACAGGTAGTATTACACCATGTCCTTCAACTAAACACAGGTAGTATTACACCATGTCCTTCAACTAAACACAGGTAGTAATACATTATGTCCTTCAACTAAACACAGCTTATATTACACCATGTCCTTCAACTAAATACAGGTAGTATTACACCGTGTTTTTCAACTAAACACAGATAGTATTACACCATGTCATTCAACTAAACACAGCTAGTGTTACACCATGTCCTTCAACAAAAACACAGATAATATTACACCATGTCCTTCAACTAAACACATGTAGTATTACACCATGTCCTTCAACTAAACACAGGTAGTATTACACCATGTCCTTCATCTAAACAGAGCTAGTATTACACCATGTCCTTCAACTAAACACAGCTAATATTACACCATGTCCTTCAACTAAACACAGGTAGTGTTACACCATGTCATTCAACTAAACACAGGTAGTATTTCACCCTTGTCCTTCAACTAAACACAGCTAGTTTTACACCATGTCCTTCAACTAAACACAGGTAGTGTTACACCATGTCCTTCAACTAAACACAGCTAATATTACACCATGTCCTTCAACTAAACACAGCTAGTATTACACCATGTCCTTCAACTAAACACAGTTAGTATTACACCATGTCCTTCAACTAAACACAGGTAGTGTTACACCATGTCATTCAACTAAACACAGGTAGTATTTCACCTTGTCCTTCAACTAAACACAGCTAGTTTTACACCATGTCCTTCAACTAAACACAGGTAGTGTTACACCATGTCCTTCAACTAACACAGCTAATATTACACCATGTCCTTCAACTAAACACAGGTAGTATTACACCCTTGTCCTTCAACTAAACAAAGCTATTATTACACCATGTCCTTTAACTAAACAAAGCTAGTATTACACCATGTCCTTCAACTAAACACAGGTAGTGTAACACCATGTCCTTCAACTAAACACAGGTAGTAGTACATTATGTCCTTCAACTAAACACAGCTAATATTACACCATGTCATTCAACTAAACACAGCTAATATTACACCATGTCCTTCAACTAAACACAGGTAGTGCTTACACCATGTCATTCAACTAAACACAGATAGTATTACAACATGTCCTTCATCTAAACAGGTTGTATTACACCATGTCCTTCAACTAAACACAACTAGTATTTCACCATGTCCATCAACTAAACACAGGTAGTATTACACCATGTCCTTCAACTAAACACATCTAGTATTAAACCTTGTCCTTCAACTAAACACAGGTAATATTACACCATGTCGTTCAACTAAACACAGCTAGTATTAAACCTTGTCCTTCAACTAAACACAGGTAATATTACACCATGTCGTTCAACTAAACACAGCTAGTATTACACCATGTCCTTCAACTAAACACAGCTAATATTACACCAATGTCCTTCAGCTAAACACAGGTAGTATTACACCATGTCCTTCAACTAAACACAGGTAGTATTACACCATGTCCTTCAACTAAACACAGGTAGTAATACATTATGTCCTTCAACTAAACACAGCTTATATTACACCATGTCCTTCAACTAAACACAGGTAGTATTACACCGTGTCCTTCAACTAAACACAGATAGTATTACACCATGTCCTTCAACTAAACACAGCTAATATTACACCAATGTCCTTCAACTAAACACAGGTAGTATTACACCATGTCCTTCAACTAAACACAGGTAGTATTACACCATGTCCTTCAACTAAACACAGGTAGTAATACATTATGTCCTTCAACTAAACACAGCTTATATTACACAATGTCCTTCAACTAAACACAGGTAGTATTACACCGTGTCCTTCAACTAAACACAGATAGTATTACACCATGTCCTTCAACTAAACACAGCTAATATTACACCAATGTCCTTCAACTAAACACAGGTAGTATTACACCATGTCCTTCAACTAAACACAGGTAGTATTACACCATGTCCTTCAAATAATCACAGCTAATATTACACCATGTCCTTCAACTAAACACAGGTAGTGTTACACCATGTCATTCAACTAAACACAGCTAATATTACACCATGTCCTTCAACTAAACACAGCTAGTATTACACCATGTCCTTCAACTAAACACAGCAAATATTACACCATGTACTTCAACTAAACAGAGGTAGTATTACACCATGTCCTTCAACTAAACACAGGTAGTATTACACCATGTCCTTCAACTAAACACAGGTAGTATTACACCATGTTCTTCAACTAAACACAGGTAGTATAACACCATGTCCTTCAACTAAACACAGGTAGTATTACACCATGTCCTTCAACTAAACACAGGTAGTATTACACCATGTCCTTCAACTAAACACAGCTAGTATTCCACCATGTCATTCAACTAAACACAGGTAGTATTACACCATGTCCTTCAACTAAACACAGATAATATTACACCATGTTCTTCAACTAAACACAGCTAGTATTACACCATGTCCTTCAACTAAACACATCTAGTATTACACAATGTTCTTCAACTAAACACATATAGTATTACACCATGTCCTTTAACTAAACACAGGTAGTATTACACCATGTGCTTCAACTAAACACAGCTAGTGTTACACCATGTCCTTCAACTAAACACAGGTAGTGTTAAACCATGTCCTTCAATTAAAAACACATAGTATTACACCATGTCCTTCAACTAAACACAGCTAGTATTACACCATGTCCTTCAACTAAACACAGGTGGTGTTACACCATGTCCTTCAACTAAACACAGGTAGTATTACACCTTGTCCTTCAACTAAACACAGATAATATTACACCATGTCCTTCAACTAAACACATGTAGTATTACACCATGTCGTTCAACTAAACACAGGTAGTAATACACCATGTCCTTCAACTAAACACAGGTAGTATTACACCATGTCCTTCAACTAAACACAGGTAGTAATACATTATGTCCTTCAACTAAACACAGCTTATATTACACCTTGTCCTTCAACTAAACACAGGTAGTATTACACCGTGTTTTTCAACTAAACACAGATAGTATTACACCATGTCATTCAACTAAACCCAGCTAGTGTTACACCATGTCTCAACTAAACACAGGTAATATTACACCATGTCCTTCAACTAAACACATGTAGTATTACACCATGTCCTTCAACTAAACACAGCTAGTATTTCACCATGTCCTTCAACTAAACACATGTAGTATTACACCATGTCTTCAACTAAACACAGGTAGTATTACACCATGTCCTTCAACTAAACACAGCTAGTATTAAACCTTGTCCTTCAACCTAAACACAGGTAATATTACACCATGTCGTTCAACTAAACACAGCTAGTATTACACCATGTCCTTCAACTAAACACAGCTAATATTACACCAATGTCCTTCAACTAAACACAGGTAGTATTACACCATGTCCATCAACTAAACACAGCTAATATTACACCATGTCCTTCAACTAAACACAGCTAGTATTACACCATGTCGTCAACTAAACACATGTAGTATTACACCATGTCTCAACTAAACACAGCTAGTATTTCACCATGTCCTTCAACTAAACACATGTAGTATTACACCATGTCGTTCAACTAAACACAGGTAGTATTACACCATGTCCTTCAACTAAACACAGCTAGTATTAAACCTTGTCCTTCAACTAAACACAGGTAATATTACACCATGTCGTTCAACTAAACACAGCTAGTATTACACCATGTCCTTCAACTAAACACAGCTAATATTACACCAATGTCCTTCAACTAAACACAGGTAGTATTACACCATGTCCTTCAACTAAACACAGGTAGTATTACACCATGTCCTTCAACTAAACACAGGTAGTAATACATTATGTCCTTCAACTAAACACAGCTTATATTACACCATGTCCTTCAACTAAACACAGGTAGTATTACACCGTGTCCTTCAACTAAACACAGGTAGTATTACACCGTGTTTTTCAACTAAACACAGATAGTATTACACCATGTCATTCAACTAAACCCAGCTAGTGTTACACCATGTCCTTCAACTAAACACAGGTAATATTACACCATGTCCTTCAACTAAACACATGTAGTATTACACCATGTCCTTCAACTAAACACAGCTAGTATTTCACCATGTCCTTCAACTAAACACATGTAGTATTACACCATGTCGTTCAACTAAACACAGGTAGTATTACACCATGTCCTTCAACTAAACACAGCTAGTATTAAACCTTGTCCTTCAACTAAACACAGGTAATATTACACCATGTCGTTCAACTAAACACAGCTAGTATTACACCATGTCCTTCAACTAAACACAGCTAATATTACACCAATGTCCTTCAACTAAACACAGGTAGTATTACACCATGTCCTTCAACTAAACACAGGTAGTATTACACCATGTCCTTCAACTAAACACAGGTAGTAATACATTATGTCCTTCAACTAAACACAGCTTATATTACACCATGTCCTTCAACTAAACACAGGTAGTATTACACCGTGTCCTTCAACTAAACACAGATAGTATTACACCATGTCCTTCAACTAAACAAAGCTAATATTACACCAATGTCCTTCAACTAAACACAGGTAGTATTACACCATGTCCTTCAACTAAACACAGGTAGTATTACACCATGTCCTTCAACTAAACACAGGTAGTAATACATTATGTCCTTCAACTAAACACAGCTTATATTACACCATGTCCTTCAACTAAATACAGGTAGTATTACACCGTGTTTTTCAACTAAACACAGATAGTATTACACCATGTCATTCAACTAAACACAGCTAGTGTTACACCATGTCCTTCAACAAAACACAGATAATATTACACCATGTCCTTCAACTAAACACATGTAGTATTACACCATGTCCTTCAACTAAACACAGGTAGTATTACACCATGTCCTTCATCTAAACAGAGCTAGTATTACACCATGTCCTTCAACTAAACACAGCTAATATTACACCATGTCCTTCAACTAAACACAGGTAGTGTTACACCATGTCATTCAACTAAACACAGGTAGTATTTCACCTTGTCCTTCAACTAAACACAGCTAGTTTTACACCATGTCCTTCAACTAAACACAGGTAGTGTTACACCATGTCCTTCAACTAAACACAGCTAATATTACACCATGTCCTTCAACTAAACACAGCTAGTATTACACCATGTCCTTCAACTAAACACAGTTAGTATTACACCATGTCCTTCAACTAAACACAGGTAGTGTTACACCATGTCATTCAACTAAACACAGGTAGTATTTCACCTTGTCCTTCAACTAAACACAGCTAGTTTTACACCATGTCCTTCAACTAAACACAGGTAGTGTTACACCATGTCCTTCAACTAACACAGCTAATATTACACCATGTCCTTCAACTAAACACAGGTAGTATTACACCTTGTCCTTCAACTAAACAAAGCTATTATTACACCATGTCCTTTAACTAAACAAAGCTAGTATTACACCATGTCCTTCAACTAAACACAGGTAGTGTAACACCATGTCCTTCAACTAAACACAGGTAGTAGTACATTATGTCCTTCAACTAAACACAGCTAATATTACACCATGTCATTCAACTAAACACAGCTAATATTACACCATGTCCTTCAACTAAACACAGGTAGTGTTACACCATGTCATTCAACTAAACACAGATAGTATTACAACATGTCCTTCATCTAAACAGGTTGTATTACACCATGTCCTTCAACTAAACACAACTAGTATTTCACCATGTCCATCAACTAAACACAGGTAGTATTACACCATGTCCTTCAACTAAACACATCTAGTATTAAACCTTGTCCTTCAACTAAACACAGGTAATATTACACCATGTCGTTCAACTAAACACAGCTAGTATTAAACCTTGTCCTTCAACTAAACACAGGTAATATTACACCATGTCGTTCAACTAAACACAGCTAGTATTACACCATGTCCTTCAACTAAACACAGCTAATATTACACCAATGTCCTTCAGCTAAACACAGGTAGTATTACACCATGTCCTTCAACTAAACACAGGTAGTATTACACCATGTCCTTCAACTAAACACAGGTAGTAATACATTATGTCCTTCAACTAAACACAGCTTATATTACACCATGTCCTTCAACTAAACACAGGTAGTATTACACCGTGTCCTTCAACTAAACACAGATAGTATTACACCATGTCCTTCAACTAAACACAGCTAATATTACACCAATGTCCTTCAACTAAACACAGGTAGTATTACACCATGTCCTTCAACTAAACACAGGTAGTATTACACCATGTCCTTCAACTAAACACAGGTAGTAATACATTATGTCCTTCAACTAAACACAGCTTATATTACACAATGTCCTTCAACTAAACACAGGTAGTATTACACCGTGTCCTTCAACTAAACACAGATAGTATTACACCATGTCCTTCAACTAAACACAGCTAATATTACACCAATGTCCTTCAACTAAACACAGGTAGTATTACACCATGTCCTTCAACTAAACACAGGTAGTATTACACCATGTCCTTCAAATAATCACAGCTAATATTACACCATGTCCTTCAACTAAACACAGGTAGTGTTACACCATGTCATTCAACTAAACACAGCTAATATTACACCATGTCCTTCAACTAAACACAGGTAGTATTAAACCATGTCCTTCAACTAAACACAGCTAGTATTTCACCATGTCCTTCAACTAAACACAGCTAGTATTACACCATGTCCTTTATCTAAACAGAGCTAGTATTACACCATGTCCTTCAACTAAACACAGCTAATATTACACCATGTCCTTCAACTAAACACAGGTAGTGTTACACCATGTCATTCAACTAAACACAGGTAGTATTTCACCTTGTCCTTCAACTAAACACAGCTAGTTTTACACCATGTCCTTCAACTAAACACAGGTAGTGTTACACCATGTCCTTCAACTAAACACAGCTAATATTACACCATGTCCTTCAACTAAACACAGGTAGTATTACACCATGTCCATCAACTAAACACAGCTAATATTACACCATGTCCTTCAACTAAACACAGCTAGTATTACACCATGTCCTTCAACTAAACACAGTTAGTATTACACCATGTCCTTCAACTAAACACAGCTAGTATTACACCATGTCCTTCAACTAAACACAGTTAGTATTACACCATGTCCTTCAACTAAACACAGGTAGTATTACACCATGTCCATCAACTAAACACAGCTAATATTACACCATGTCCTTCAACTAAACACAGCTAGTATTACACCATGTCC